>NC_056728.1:920376591-920559091 GCF_019279795.1 Protopterus annectens
TTAATTTTTCTTTCGTTTTTTCATTGTTTTCTGTTAAACCATTTGTGGCAGCTTGATAAACTTTCTGAGTTTTATTTAAATTGTGGCTATAGTTTATTTGTCCCCTTTAGATTTCTTTTGGGCCCGTTTTTTTGAGTATTTTAACAACCAGAAACTTGTTATAAACTTTCTTACTTGTGGAATTTTTTGATTTTGCTTGGTTGGGGATTCTTTTTTTTGGTTCTTTTTTTTAAAAATTGTCTAAATTGTACTTCTGGTTTTAAGCCCTAACTTTGAGGATTTTGTTTACACATCGAGGAGGGGGTTGACTAAATTGATCTGAGATTTACAATAAGTATCCTTTTTCATTTTGTTTTTTTGCAATTATTTGGCTTGGGGTGTGATTACTTTTGATTTATGCTATAATTGGCTTTTATAAAATTGTCTTAAATTTATCTTTGGTTTTTTTAATTTATTCTTCTTACATGAGTGGGTTTATTAAACTCTTATTGGATATGTGTAATTCTTTTTTTTATAGGGTTGTTTTAATTTATTATATCCTGTTAGTTGCTCTTTGGCTTTAGTTTTACTGATTTTCTATACTAAGGGAGTTGAATTAGAAGCTCTTTACTTTGGGGAATTGTATTGATTGTTTAGTTTTGTTCTGTTCATTTTTTTTTTTTTAAAATTTCTGTTGTTTTCTGTTTAACTAATTTGAGGTTTTTTGTTAAATGATTGGGGAGTTTATATTGTCAGTTGATCTGTTTCTGTTCCTTTTTGATTTTTATACTGTCATCTTATAGCAAATTTTTTACTTTTATTTTCTAATATTGGCTGTTGTATTCATTAGATCTGCTTGTAACATCTGATTGGTTTTAAAAGTTCAGTTTTTATTAATTTAACTATTTCAGATTTCTTGCTCTTTACGTTGAAAAGTTTGGTTTACTGCTTTACTATTTTAAGTTTTTTTTGGTTAGCTATAGCTTTAGAATTTCAGTTATATCACTTTTTGGCCTGTTGTTTTCATGATTTTCTGAGTAAAAAGCCATTTGAATTAAAAGCTATTTCCTTAGAAATTTGTATTACTGTTGTGATTATGCTAGTTTTTTTTAGCTTTTAAAATTGTTAAATTTTCTTTGTGTCTAACCCAGCTTTAAGCATTCTTTTTAACTAAAAGGTGGCAGCTTTTTTATCTAAACAGCATTTTCCTTTTTTTAATTTTACTGAAATGCCCGGCAATCTTAATTAGACTTTTTTCCTGTATTTTTTACTGTTTGTTTAATGCATGGTAACTAAAATGTTCTTTGCCTTTTAAAAGGTTGTCTAGGCTGTTCTGGATTTAGTTCATTTTGGGATTGTCTTTACTTTAAAACTTTCTTGGTCACGCTGTGTAACATTTTATACTGTATGTTATAGTCTATATTTAAATGTATGTTCAATTTCTATCTTTTGCCTGTTTTTTTCGTATTTTTTAAAATAATCATGCATTTAATTATAAACTCTTACTGCCTATGATGGTTTTTACTGTATGTTGTAGCTTTAATGTTTCTTTTTTACTGTTCTATTGTTTTAATATTTATTCTTGGGATTTACTTTCTATACTTTCGTTAAAGGGGGCTTGCTATAACTTTGATTGGTATTAAGATGTCTTTGCTTTTGTTTTTCAGTATGATTTGCTTGCCTTGTTTTATGTTTTTTCATGCTTCTTTATTTACTGATTTTTGTTTACTGCTTGGTATGATTGGCTGCTTCAGGCTAAATTTGTTTTTAAAAAAGTTGTCTAAGGTTGTATCTTCTGGTATTTAAGCCCTAACGTTGAAAGGATTTCTGTCTATACACACTGAGCCGAGTGGAGGAGGGGTATTGACTACAACTCTGATCTGAGATATATAGCAATAAGTATCCTTTTTTTGCTTATTTATACTGATTATTGCATCTTGCAATTTATATATAGCACTTTTTGCTGCCTGCTATATACTTTTACTGTTTTTTTATGCTATTTTCTAATGTGCATGGTTAATCTAAAATTGTCTGCTTTACAGTGCCTGAGAAATATGTTCTTTACTGTCACATTGTTTGTAAAGTGTTATAGCTAGTGTCACTGTATTTCATTGTGCTCCTTTATCTGTTTAAAAACTTTCAGTTTGTGGCTCACTGCTGTGATAAACATTTCTGTAGTGTTTATTGTCTAATAGAGTGTAGGCTACTAGCTTTAGTGTTGTCCGAGGTCAGATTTGCTGTCTTTGGCCTGTTTGTTTTTGCACTGATTGTTCTGAGCACATGACCACACCATCTTGAATTAGCAGAAGCCTTTCTTTACCGTTGTGGCAGGATTGTGTTGATTGGCTGCTGGCTAGTGGGGTTTGGGTGATCTAGGACTTGGAGTAACCACTCATTGATTTTTTGAGCTTTTTTTAAAAAAGTTGTCTAAGGTTGTATCTTCTTGAATTTAAGCCCTAACGTTGAAAGGATTTCTGTCTATACTCACTGAGCCAAGTGGAGGAGGGATATTGACTACAACTCTGATCTGAGATATATAGCAATAAGTATCCTTTTTTTGCTTATTTATACTGATTATTGTGTCTTGCAATTTATATATAGCACTTTTTACTGCCTGCTATATACTTTTTACTGTATTTTATTACTATTAACAAATCTGCATGGTTAAACTAAAATTGTCTGCATTACAGTGCCTGAGAAATAGGTTTTTTACTGTCACACTGTTTGTAAAGCTTTATAGCTAGTTTCATTGTATTTCACTGTGCTCCTTTATCTGTTTAAAAACTTTCAGTTTGTGTCTCACTGCTGTGATAAACACTTCTGTAGTGTTTATTGTCTAAAAGAGTGTAGGCTACTAGCTTTAGTATTGCCCCAGTTCAGATTTGCTGTCTTTGGGCCTGTTTGTTTTAACAGTGATTGTTCTGAGCACATGACCAGGCATTCTTGAATTAGCAGAAGCCTTTCTTTACCTTTGTGGCAAGATTGTGTTGATTGGCTGCTGGCGGGTGGGGGTTGGGTGATCTAGGGCTTGGAGTAACCACTCATGGGTTCTTTTGAGCTTTTTTTATAAAGTTGTCTAAGGCTGTAGCTTCTGGTATTTAAGCCCTAACTTTGAGAGGATTTCTTTCTATACACACTGAGCCGATTGGAGGAGGGGCAATGACTACAAGTCTGATCTTAGATATAAAACAATAAGTATCCTTTCTTTTTGCTTATTTAAACTGATTATTGCTTCTAGCAATTTATATATAGCACTTTTTACTGCCTGCTATATATTTTTACTGTATTTTATTGCTATTAACTAATCTGCATGGTTAAACTAAAATTGTCTGCATTACAGTGCCTGAGAAATAGGTTTTTACTGTCACACTGTTTGTAAAGCTTTATAGCTAGTTTCATTGTATTTCACTGTGCTCCTTTATCTGTTTAAAAACTTTCATTTTGTGTCTCACCGCTGTGATAAACATTTCTGTACTGTTTACTGTCTAAAGGAGTGTAGGCTACTAGCTTTAGTGTTGTCCCAGGTCAGATTTGCTGTCTTTGGGCCTGTTTGTTTTTGCAGTGATTGTTTTGAGCACATGACCAGGCCATCTTGAATTAGTAGAAGCATTTCTTTACCTTCATGGCAGGATTGTGTTGATTGTCTGTTGGCTAGTGGGGGTTGGGTGATCTAGGGCTTGGAGTAACCACTCATTGGTACTTTTGAGCTTTTTTAAAAAAAGTTGTCTAAGGTTGTATCTTCTGGTATTTTAGCCCTAACTTTAAGAGGATTTCTGTCTATATACATTGAGCCGAGTGGATGAGGGGCATTGACTACAACTCTGATCTGAGATATATAACAATAAGTATGCTTTTCTTTTTGGTTATTTATACTGATTATTGCTTCTAGCAATTTATATATAGCACTTTTTACTGACTGCTATATAATTTTTACTGCATTTTATTGCTATTAACTAATCTGCATGGTTAAACTAAAATTGTCTGCTTTACAGTGCCTGAGAAATATGTTTTTACTGTCACATTGTTTGTAAAGTTTTATAGCTAGTTTCACTGTATTTCATTGTGCTCCTTTATCTGTTTAAAAACTTTCATTTTGTGGCTCACTGCTGTGATACACATTTATTTAGTGCCTACTGTCTAAAAGAGTGTAGGCTACTAGCTTTAGTATTGCCCCAGTTCAGATTTGCTGTCTTTGGGCCTGTTTGTTTTTGCTGTGATTGTTCTGAGCACATGACCAGGCCATCTTGAATTAGCAGAAGCCTTTCTTTACCTTTGTGGCAAGATTGTGTTGATTGGCTGCTGGCTAGTGTGGGTTGGGTGATCTAGGTCTTGGGGTAACCACTCATGGGCTCTTTTGAGCTTTTTTTAAAAAAGTTGTCTAAGGTTCTAGCTTCTGGTATTTAAGCCCTATCTTTGAGAGGATTTCTGTCTATACACACTGAGTCGAGTGGAGGAGGGGCATTGACTACAACTCTGATCTGAGATATATAACAATAAGCATCCTTTCTTTTTGCTTATTTATTCTGATTATTGCCTCTAGTAATTTATATATAGCACTTTTTACTGCCTGCTATATACTTTTTACTGTATTTTATTGCTATTAACTAATCTGCATGGTTAAACTAAAACTGTCTGCCTTACAGTGCCTGAGAAATATGTTTTTTACTGTCACATTGTTTGTAAAGTTTTATTGCTAGTTTCACTGTATTTCACTGTGCTCCTTTATCTGTTTAAAAACTTTCATTTTGTGTCTCACTGCTGTGATAAACATTTCTGTAGTGTTTATAGTCTAAAAGACTGTAGGCTACTAGCTTTAGTATTTCCCCAGTTCAGATTTGCTGTCTTTGCGCCTGTTCATTTTTGCAGTGATTGTTCTGAGCACATGACCAGGCCATCTTGAATTAGCAGAAGCCTTTCTTTACCTTTGTGGTAAGATTGTGTTGATTGGCTGCTGGCTAGTGGGGATGGGTGATCTAGGGCTTGGAGTAACCACTCATGGGTTCTTTTGATCTTTTTTTAAAAAAGTTGTCTAAGGTTGTAGCTTCTGGTATTTAAGCCCTAACTTTGAGAGGATTTCTGTCTATATACACTGAGCCGATTGGAGGAGGGGCATTGACTAGAGTCTGATCTGAGATACAAAAGAATAAGTATCCTTTCTTTTTGCTTATTTATACTGATTATTGCTTCTAGCAATTTATATATAGCACTTTTTATTGCCTGCTATATACATTTTACTGTATTTTATTGCTATTAACTAATCTGCATGGTTAAACTAAAATTGTCTGCTTTACAGTGCATGAGAAATATTTTTTTTACTGTCACACTGTTTGTAAAGCTTTATAGCTAGTTACATTGTATTTCACTGTGCTCTTTTATCTGTTTAAAAACTTTCATTTTGTGTCTCACTGCTGTGATAAACATTTCTGTAGTGTTTATTGTCTAAAAGACTGTAGGCTACTAGCTTTAGTTTTGCCCCAGTTAAGATTTGCTGTCTTTGGGCCTGTTTGTTTTTGCAGTGATTGTTCTGAGCACATGACCAGGCCATCTTGAATTAGCAGAAACCTTTCTTTACCTTTGTGGCAAGATTGTGTTGATTGGCTGCTGGCTAGTGGGGGATGGGTGATCTAGGGCATGGAATAACCACTCATGGGTTCTTTTGAGCTTTTTTTAAAAAAGTTATCTAAGGTTGTAGCTTCTGGTATTTAAGCCCTAACTTTGAGAGGACTTCTGTCTATACACACTGAGCCAATTGGAGGAGGGGCATTGACTACAAGTCTGATCTGAGATACAAAACAATAAGTATGCTTTCTTTTTGCTTATTTATGCTGATTATTGCTTCTAGCAATTTATATATAGCACTTTCTACTGCCTGCAAAATACTTTTTACTGATTTTTATTGCTATTAACTAATCTGCATTGTTAAACTAAAATTGTCTGCCTTACAGTGCCTGAGAAATACGTTTTTTACTGTCACACTGTTTGTAAAGCTTTATAGCTAGTTTAACTGTTTTTCACTTTGCTCTTTTATTTGTTTAAAAACTTTCATTTTGTGGCTCACTGCTGGGAAAAACATTTCTGTAGTTTTTACTGTCTAAAAGAGTGTAGGCTACTAGCTTAAGTGTTGTCCCAGGTCAGATTTGCTGTCTTTGGGCCTGTTTGTTTTTGCACTGATTGTTCTGAGCACATGACCAGGCCATCTTGACTTAGCAGAAGCCTTTCTTTACCTTTGTGACAGGATTGTGTTGATTGGCTGCTGGCTAGTGGGGGTTGGGTGATCTAATACTTGGAATAACCACTCTTTGGTGTTTTGAGCTTGTTTTAAAAAAGTTGTCTAAGGTTGTAGCTTCTGGTATTTAAACCCTAACTTTGAGAGGATTCCTGTCTATACACACTGAGTCGAGTGGAGGAGGCGCATTGACTACAACTCTGATCTGAGATATATAACAATAAATATCCTGTTTGTTTGGCTTATTTATACTGATTATTGCTTCTAGCAATTTATATATAGCACTTTTTACTGCCTGCTATATACTTTTTACTGTATTTTATTGCTATTAACTAATCTGCATGGTTTAACTAAAATTGTCTTCCTTACAGTGCCTGAGAAATACGTTTTTTTTATTGTCAAACTGTTTGTAAAGCTTTATAGCTAGTTTAACTGTTTTTCACTTTGCTCTTTTATCTGTTTAAAACTTTCATTTTGTGTCTCACTGCTGTGATAAACACTTCTGTAGTGTTTATTGTCTAAAAGACTATAGGCTACTAGCTTTAGTATTGCCCCAGTTCAGATTTGCTGTCTTTGGGCCTGTTTGTTTTTGCAGTGATTGTTCTGAGCACATGACCAAGCCATCTTGAATCATCAGAAGCCTTTCTTTACCTTCGTGCAAGATTGTGTTGATTGGCTGCTGGCTAGTTGGGGTTGGTTGATCTTGGGTTTGGAGTAACCACTCTTGGGTTCTTTTGAGCTTTTTTTAAAAAAGTTGTCTAAGGTTTTAGCTTCTGGTATTTAAGCCCTAACTTTGAGAGGATTTCTGTCTAAACCCACTGAGCCGATTGGAGGAGGTGCATTGACTACAAGTCTGATCTGAGATATAAAACAATAAGTATTTGCTTATTTATACTGATTATTGCTTCTAGCAATTTATATATAGCACTTTTTACTCCCTGCTATATACTTTTTACTGGCTTTTATTGCTATTAACTAATCTGCATGGTTAAACTTAAATTGTCTGCCTTACAGTGCCTGAGAAATAGGATTTTTACTGTCACACTGTTTGTAAAGCTTTATAGCTAGTTTCATTCTATTTCACTGTGCTCCTTTATCTGTTTAAAAACTTTCATTTTGTGTCTCACCACTGTGATAAACATTTCTGTAGTGTTTACTGTCCAAAAGAGTGTAGGCTACTAGCTTCAGTGTTGTCCCAGGTCAGATTTGCTGTGTTTGGGCCTGGATGTTTTTGCAGTGATTGTTCTGAGCACATGACCAGGCCATCTTGAATTAGCAGAAGCCTTTCTTTACCTTTGTGACAGGTGTGTGTTGATTGGCTGCTGGCTAGTGGGGGTTGGGTGATCTAGGACTTGGAGTAACCACTCATTGTTTTTTTGAGATTTTTTTAAGAAAGTTGTCTAAGGTTGTAGCTTCTGGTATTTAAACCCTAACTTTGAGAGGATTTCTGTCTATACACACTGAGTTGAGTGGAGGAGGGGCATTGACTACAACTCTGATCTGAGATATATAACAATAAGTATCCTGTTTGGCTTATTTATACTGATTATTACTTCTAGCAATTTATATATAGCACTTTTTACTGCCTGCTATATACTTTTTACTGTATTTTATTGCTATTAACTAATCTGCATGGTTAAATTAAAATTGTCTGCCTTACAGTGCCTGAGAAATACGTTTTTTACTGTCACACTGTTTGTAAAGCTTTATAGCTAGTTTAACTGTTTTTCACTGTGCTCTTTTATCTGTTTAAAAACTTTCATTTTGTGTCTCACTGCTGTGATAAACATTTCTGTAGTGTTTATTGCCTAAAGACTATAGGCTACTAGCTTTAGTATTGCCCCAGTTCAGATTTGCTGTCTTTGGGCCTGTTTGTTTTTGCAGTGATTGTTCTGAGCACATGACCAGGCCATCTTGAATTAGCAGAAGCCTTTCTTTACCTTCGTGCAAGATTGTGTTGATTGGCTGCTGGCTAGTGGGGGTTGGGTTATCTAGGGCTTGGAGTAACCACTCATGAGTTCTTTTGAGCTTTTTTTAAAAAAGTTGTCTAAGGTTGTAGCTTCTGGTATTTAAGCCCTAACTTTGAGAGGATTTCTGTCTATACACACTGAGCCAATTGGAGGAGGGGCATTGACTACAAGTCTGATCTGAGATACAAAACAATAAGTATGCTTTCTTTTTGCTTATTTATGCTGATTATTGCTTCTAGCAATTTATATATAGCACTTTCTACTGCCTGCAATATACTTTTTACTGAATTTTATTGCTATTAACTAATCTGCATGGTTAAACTAAAATTGTCTGCCTTACAGTGCCTGAGAAATACGTTTTTTACTGTCACACTGTTTGTAAAGCTTTATAGCTAGTTTAACTGTTTTTCACTTTGCTCTTTTATTTGTTTAAAAACTTTCATTTTGTGGCTCTCTGCTGTGATAAACATTTCTGTAGTTTTTACTGTCTAAAAGAGTGTAGGCTACTAGCTTAAGTGTTGTCCCAGGTCAGATTTGCTGTCTTTGGGCCTGTTTGTTTTTGCACTGATTGTTCTGAGCACATGACCAGGCCATCTTGAATTAGCAGAAGCCTTTCTTTACTTTTGTGACAGGATTGTGTTGATTGGCTGCTGGCTAGTGGGGGTTGGGTGATCTAATACTTGAAATAACCACTCATTGGTGTTTTGAGCTTGTTTTAAAAAAGTTGTCTAAGGTTGTGGCTTCTGGTATTTAAACCCTAACTTTGAGAGGATTCTTGTCTATACACACTGAGTCGAGTGGAGGAGGGGCATTGACTACAACTCTGATCTGAGATATATAACAATAAATATCCTGTTTGTTTGGCTTATTTATACTGATTATTGCTTATAGCAATTTATATATAGCACTTTTTACTGCCTGCTATATACTTTTTACTGTATTTTATTGCTATTAACTAATCTGCATGGTTTAACTAAAATTGTCTTCCTTACAGTGCCTGAGAAATACGTTTTTTACTGTCAAACTGTTTGTAAAGCTTTATAGCTAGTTTAACTGTTTTTCACTTTGCTCTTTTATCTGTTTAAAAACTTTCATTTTGTGGCTCACTGCTGTGATAAACATTTCTGTAGTGTTTACTGTCTAAAAGAGTGTAGGCTACTAGCTTTGGTATTGTCCCAGTTCAGATTTACTGTCTTTGGGCCTGTTTGTTTTTGCAGTGATTGTTTTGAACACATGACCAGGCCATCTTGAATTAGTAGAAGCATTTTTTTACCTTCGTGGCAAGGTTTTGTTGATTGTCTGCTGGCTAGAGTGGGTTGGGTGATCTAGGGCTTGGAGTAACCACTCATTGGTTCTTTTGAGCTTTTTTTAAAAAAGTTGTCTAAGGTTGTATCTTCTGGTATTTAAGCCCTAACGTTGAAAGGATTTCTGTCTATACACACTGAGCCGAGTGGAGGAGGGATATTGACTACAACTCTGATCTGAGATATATAGCAATAAGTATCCTTTTTTTGCTTATTTATACTGATTATTGCATCTTGCAATTTATATATAGCACTTTTTGCTGCCTGCTATATACTTTTTACTGTATTTTTATGCTATTAACTAATGTGCATGGTTAAACTAAAATTGTCTGCTTTACAGTACCTGAGAAATATGTTCTTTACTGTCACATTGTTTGTAAAGTTTTATAGCTAGGTTCACTGTATTTCATTGTGCTCCTTTATGTGTTTAAAAACTTCCAGTTTGTGGCTCACTGCTGTGGTAAACATTTCTGCAGTGTTTATTGTCTAATAGAGTGTAGGCTACTAGCTTTAGTGTTGTCCGAGGTCAGATTTGCTGTCTTTGGCCTGTTTGTTTTGTAACTGATTGTTCTGAGCACATGACCACACCATCTTGAATTAGCAGAAGCCTTTCTTTACCGTTGTGGCAGGATTGTGTTGATTGGCTGCTGGCTAGTGGGGTTTTGGTGATCTAGGACTTGGAGTAACCACTCATTGATTTTTTGAGCTTTTTTTAAAAAAGTTGTCTAAGGTTGTATCTTCTTGTATTTAAGCCCTAACGTTGAAAGGATTTCTGTCTATACTCACTGAGCCGAGTGGAGGAGGGATATTGACTACAACTCTGATCTGAGATATATAGCAATAAGTATCCTTTTTTTGCTTATTTATACTGATTATTGCGTCTTGCAATTTATATATAGCACTTTTTACTGCCTGCTATATACTTTTTACTGTATTTTATTGCTATTAACTAATCTGCATGGTTAAACTAAAATTGTCTGCATTACAGTGCCTGAGAAATAGGTTTTTTACTGTCACACTGTTTGTAAAGCTTTATAGCTAGTTTCATTCTATTTCACTGTGCTCCTTTATCCATTTAAAAACTTTCATTTTGTGTTTCACTGCTGTGATAAACACTTCTGTAGTGTTTATTGTCTAAAAGACTATAGGCTACTAGCTTTAGTATTGCCCCAGTTCAGATTTGCTGTCTTTGGGCCTGTTTGTTTTTGCAGTGATTGTTCTGAGCACATGACCAAGCCATCTTGAATTAGCAGAAGCCTTTCTTTACCTTCATGCAAGATTGTGTTGATTGGCTGCTGGCTAGTGGGGGTTGGGTGATCTTGGGTTTGGAGTAACCACTCTTGGGTTCTTTTGAGCTTTTTTTAAAAAAGTTGTCTAAGGTTTTAGCTTCTGGTATTTAAGCCCTAACTTTGAGAGGATTTCTGTCTAAACCCACTGAGCCGATTGGAGGAGGTGGATTGAATACAAGTCTGATCTCAGATATAAAACAATCAGTATCCTTTCTTTTTGCTTATTTATACTGATTATTGCTTCTAGCAATTTATATATAGCACTTTTTACTCCCTGCTATATACTTTTTACTGGCTTTTATTGCTATTAACTAATTTGCATGGTTAAACTTAAATTGTCTGCCTTACAGTGCCTGAGAAATAGTTTTTTACTGTCACACTGTTTGTAAAGCTTTATAGCTAGTTTCATTCTATTTCACTGTGCTCCTTTATCCGTTTAAAAACTTTCATTTTGTGTCTCACCACTGTGATAAACATTTATGTAGTGTTTACTGTCCAAAAGAGTGTAGGCTACTACCTTCAGTGTTGTCCCAGGTCAGATTTGCTGTCTTTGGGCCTGTTTGTTTTTGCAGTGATTGTTCTGAGCACATGACCAGGCCATCTTGAATTAGCTGAAGCCTTTCTTTACCTTTGTGACAGGTGTGTGTTGATTGGCTGCTGGCTAGTGGGGGTTGGGTGATCTAGGACTTGGAGTAGCCACTCATTGATTTTTTGAGATTTTTTTAAGAAAGTTGTCTAAGGTTGTAGCTTCTGGTATTTAAACCCTAACTTTGAGAGGATTTCTGTCTATACACACTGAGTTGAGTAGAGGAGGGGCATTGACTACAACTCTGATCTGAGATATATAACAATAAGTATCCTGTTTGGCTTATTTATACTGATTATTACTTCTAGCAATTGATATATAGCACTTTTTACTGCCTGCTATATACTTTTTACTGTATTTTATTGCTATTAACTAATCTGCATGGTTAAACTAAAATGGTCTGCCTTACAGTGCCTGAGAAATACGTTTTTTACTGTCACACTGTTTGCAAAGCTTTATAGCTAGTTTAACTGTTTTTCACTGTGCTCTTTTATCTGTTTAAAAACTTTCATTTTGTGGCTCACTGCTGTGATAAACATTTCTGCAGTGTTTACTGTCTACAAAAGTGTAGGCTACTAGCTTTACTATTGTCCAAGTTCAGATTTGCTGTCTTTGGGCCTGTTTGTTTTTGCACTGATTGTTTTGAGCACATGACCAGGCCATCTAGAATTAGTAGAAGCATTTCTTTACCTTCGTGGCAGGATTGTGTTGATTGTCTGCTGGCTAGTGGGGGGTTGGGTCATCTAGGGCTTGGAGTAACCATTCATTGGTTCTTTTGAGCTTTTTTTAAAAAAGTTGTCTAAGGTTGTATCTTATGGTATTTAAGCCCTAACTTTGAGAGGATTTCTGTCTATACACATTGAGCTGAGTGGAGGAGGGGCATTGACTACAACTCTGATCTGAGATATATAACAATAAGTATCATTTGTTTTGCTTATTTATACTGATTATTGCTACTAGCAATTTATATATAGCACTTTTTACTGCCTGCTATATACTTTTTACTGTCTTTTATTGCTATTAACTAATCTGCATGGTTAAACTAAAATTGTCTCCCTTACAGTGCCTGAGAATTAGTTTTTTTATTGTCACACTGATTGTAAAGCTTTATAGCTAGTTTCATTGTATTTCACTGTGCTCCTTTGTCTGTTTAAAAACTTTCATTTTGTGTCTCACTGCTGAGATAAAAATTTCTGTAGTGTTTACTGTCTAAAAGAGTGTAGGCTACTAGCTTTAGTATTGTCCCAGTTCAGATTTGCTGTCTTTGGGCCTGTTTGTTTTTGCACTGATTGTTTTGAGCACATGACCAGGCCATCTTGAATTAGTAGAAGCATTTCTTTACCTTCGTGGCAAGATTGTGTTGATTGTCTGCTGGCTAGTGGGGGTTGGGTGATCTAGGGCTTGGAGTAACCACTCATTGGTTCTTTTGAGCTTTTTTTAAAAAAGTTGTCTAAGGTTGTATCTTCTGGTATTTAAGCCCTAACTTTGAGAGGATTTTGGTCTATACACATTGAGCTGAGTGGAGGAGGGGCATTGACTACAACTCTGATCTGAGATATATAACAATAAGTATCCTTTTTTTTGCTTATTTATACTGATTATTGCTTCTAGCAATTTATATATAGCACTTTTTACTGCCTGCTATATACTTTTTACTGTATTTTATTTACTATTAACTAATCTGCATGGTTAAACTAAAATTGTCTGCTTTACAGTGCCTGAGAAATGTGTTTTTTACTGTGACATTGTTTGTAAAGCTTTATAGCTAGTTTCACAGTATGTCATTGTGCTCCTTTTTCTGTTTAAAAACTTTCATTTTGTGTCTCACTGCTGTGATAAACATTTCTGTAGTGTTTATTGTCTAAAAGAGTATAGTCTACTAGCTTTAGTATTGCCCCAGTTCATATTTGCTGTCTTTGGGCCTGTTTGTTTTTGCAGTGATTGTTCTGAGCACATGACCAAGCCATCTTGAATTAGCAGACGCATTTCTTTACCTTCGTGGCAAGATTGTGTTGATTGGCTGCTGGCTAGTGGGGGTTGGGTGATCTAGGGCTTGGAGTAACCACTCATGGGTTCTTTTGAGTTTTTTTTAAAAAGTTGTCTAAGGTTGTAGCTTCTGGTATTTAAGCCCTAACTTTGAGAGGATTTCTGTCTATACACATTGAGTCGATTGGAGGAGGGGCATTGACTACAAGTGTGATCTGAGATCTAAAACAATAAGTATCCTTTCTTTTTGCTTATTTATACTGATTATTGCTTCTAGCAATTTATATATAGCACTTTTTACTGCCTGCTATATACATTTTACTGTATTTTATTGCTATTAACTAGTCTGCATGGTTAAACTAAAATTGTCTGCCTTACAGTGCCTGAGAAATAGTTTTTTTTACTGTCACACTGTTTGTAAAGCTTTATAGCTAGTTTCATTGTATTTCACTGTGGTCCTTTATCTGTTTAAAACTTTCATTTTGTGTCTCACCACTGTGATAAACATTTATGTAGTGTTTATTGTCTAAAAGAGTGTAGGCTACTAGCTTTAGTATTGGTCCCCACCCTCCGTCCCTGCTGGTGTCTTGCTGTTATACTTGGTGGCTTTGCAGTTGCCTGCCCCTACTGTAAATTTGATCTGGGACACTCCTGCCAGTCTAGTGTCATTAGCTCATTCTACCTAATACATAAAGAACATCTGAGAAGGCCAACTCACTTAGTTTCTTTCCTTCTGTTCCTCCTTTCTCCCTTTCTTACAAAAAAGAAAAAAAATGCCTGAATTTCCAGTCTGCTGACTGTGTTTCTCAAACGTTTTGAAAATAGTGCATTTATTAAAACTGTATTTGCTTTAATATTGCTATAACTCAAGTGCTCTAGGTTGCACTGCATCTGAATTGTTTTAGTGTGTTTTAGCTGCTTTTCTGTATATATATATATATATATATATATATATATATATATATATATATTAATTTTCTGTATATGTAGACTAGCTACTTATTCTACTGTATTACTGCCTCTTAAATTATTTTTCAGTTGTGAACTTGCCTTGCTTCATTTAAAAAAATTTAAATTGCTAATTTTTTAGAGTTTAAATTGCATTTACTGTTTAGGGCTACACACCTAAGTGCATTAGCTTTTTCAATGTTTATTTACTGTATTATTGCATTGATTAGCCTGTTTCAACCAAAAACAAAAAACAAAAAAATACTATTGTTTGCTCATGTCCCACCTTTCCTAGCTAGTATAGTCCAGATCCCAGGCTTTTCTGGTTTCAGGACTTTATTTTCTGTGTTCAGAGCTATTCCGACCTTGATGTGGTAGAGGGAAGTCCTACTGCTTACCAGTGGGAGTGGTGCGCATTGTACTGCCTATCTAACACTAGAGGAGTGATTTCTAGCTCTGAAATTGTAATTTTATTAGCCATTTTGGGCTGATTTCTAGCCCTTTCAACTTTCTGGCTTAAAAACGCTTGTGTTTGCGCATTTTTTTGCATCATGCAGCACTTCTGGGCTATGGTTAAACTATTCCAGGTGCCAGAAAGTCTGCTCTTCTAATTTTCCCTTAGAACTAGCTGGTTTCTCAGTAGTGGCACTAAAATATGAACCCCTGTGACTATCACTTTCTCTAGAACCTGCTGGAAAGCACTAAGAAGCCTTAAATTGATACATGCACTCAACTCTCCTTGTTAATAAGGAGAAATTAATCATAGGCACTGAACAGCCTATAATTGCAAAGTACCTTGCAAAGGTAAGGGAAAACAGCTCTTGTACTTTACAAAAAAAGCACCCAAACATACATGTCCAAGAGTCAGCTTCTGGTGATTTCTCCTGTCAACCTGGTGAATCTGGGTATACTGGGGCAATGCAGCAGCTGCCTCATGTACACAGACAACCCTCTCCTCCTACCACCCAACACTACAACCTGTGAGAGATGCAATACCCAAACTGGAAGCATAGCTCTCTCCAGCCAAAACCGTGCTAGACAGTCAAGAGGAGGAGGTTTTAACACCTGCACTACACCTCAAGCAACACATAGCCCTTCAAAACCAACACCATTAACACCCACACACAGCAACACTAAACCCACATATGTGGAGGCCCTTAACATTAACCTGCCCAAGCAACAAGGACCTCCAAAGCTGAAATGCAAACACCAGTCACAACCAAAGTGACACATAGCTCACAACACCAGTGTGCCATCCAACAACAGCCCCTAAGGCAAGACAACATACCCAACACTTTTTCATAGGTGACTCTATAGTCAGGCACACTGATGTCCCACTCACCAGGCTCATAAAGGAGAAAATTACAGTTAGCTGCCTTCAGATGCCAGGATCCACCACATAATGCATACACCACATCAAGTCACTCCGCAACAAGTACAAATATGACTCTGTCATTGTCCATGTTGCAGTGAATGACTTGAGATGTACCTCCCTGGACTACATGAAAGGAGACATGAAAGAGCTCTCAGATCATGTGACCCAGGCAGGTATGACCCTAGCCCTGATTAGCATCCTACCTTCGCCCAGAATGATACCACAGTTTGTTTGTTTGTTTGTTTGTTTGTTTGTGTCTTTCGGCTTTTCCCGGTTACAAGTATAAGGACAAAATGACTGACTTCAACAATTGGCTAAGCTTCTGGTTTCATTCAAAGGGGATCCAGTATCTGTCTGCCCGGGACGACATGATCGACAAACCACAATGCTTTGCCAGAGATGGCCTGTACCTGTCACCCCTGGGACTCAGGTTACTTGTTAAAGCTCTTGCCACCCCTATAGTGCCGTTTTTAGGCAAGGTTCAATGGAGAAAACCACCACCGTAACAGATACAAGCATGCAAAATCTGTAGGTAATGCTACTCAATGCTAGAAGTCTAAACCTCAAAATGCACTCTCTCGAGGCACTCCTAAAAATGGAGAACATCGATATCTGTGCAGTAACTGAGACCTGGTTCAAGACTCCAGAGGGCACCCCTGCAATACCAGGCTACAACTCCTACCACACTTTTCGGCTACCAAACCAAGACCGAAAAACTAAAGGCAAGGAGTGTCCATATTTACCAAGGATATTCATACCTCCAGGCTAGTTGCCCAACACAATGCATCTGAAATTCTCCAGGTGCAACTAACACTAGGTAAGACTGCAATCCAAATTGTAGCATGTTACAGATCCCCCACCATGCCCCAAGATTCTCACTACACCTTTCTAAACATACTAAAAAATATTAAGATACAACCAAACACCCTAATACTGGGTGAATTCAACTAACCTGCCATTAACTGGGAAAACTACTCGGGTACCAACAACGTTTCCCAACAGTTCTTGGAATTCATAAATTCCAATGCCCTGAATCAACTAATCCATTGTCCCACCAGGGGCTCCAATATCCTAGACCTGGTCATTACCAACATGGGAGATAGATACTCCACACCAGTGGTCACCCCCTCATTGGTCAGGTCGGACCATAAGCAAATTATCCTTGACATCCACATCCCACCCCCACCCCCCAGTAAGGAAACCTCTGTAAAAAACTTCTCCAAAGCCAACTTCATGCTACTTAAGTCAGAAGTGACAAACTTCATGGCACCCATGCAGATGGGAGCTGAAAGCTCAACTGCTAAATCCTACACTAAGGCACTGTATGACCACATTCACTCGTGCATGAATCGTGCCATCCCAAATAGAACCAAGATGCTCTCCTCCAAAAAAGGAAGCCAATCTGGTGGTCCCCTGCCATAAACAAACTATACAACAGAAGGAAGAAACTGTTGCAAAAAAGAGGAAAATCCCAGGATGCAAAAAACTCCCTTACCAGCCTCAAGTAAGAAGCTGAGATCCCTCATAAAATCCTCCAAAGCTAGTTACGAAAATAAAATTGCCAAAGATTCCAAAGACAACCACAAGGCATTCTATAGTTATGTCAAGAATCTAAATGGTAATGCTCAGATCTGCTCTGAGCTACAGCAGAATGGCATTAAATATACTGATCCCAAGGATATTGCCAATATCCTGGCAGATCGATTTAGTGCCAACTTCACCCCCCTCTCACCCCTAAAGGGCCCATCTCAATACCAAAAGATTGCCAAATTCCAGTAATCACAGCCACACAGGTAGCAACTGCACTCTCCAAAGCTAAGAATACAGCATCCATGGGACCAGATGACATCCCGGGCTATGTACTACATGAACTACAAAATGAACTGGCACCTCACCTAAGTATCATGTTTAATCATAGTTTCACCTCAGGCTTCATGCCCACTGAGTGGTGCACAGCTACAGTTATCCCACTCCACAAGGGGCGATCCACCTTGGCTCCCTGGAACTACCGTCCCATCAGTCTGATTAGCCTGATCTGCAAGGGCATGGAACACATTATCAAGGAACTTATAAACAAAGACACTGGCAACCTTCAAACACTGAACCTCACCCAGTTTGGGTTCGTGAAGGGCCAATCTTGTCTCCTGAACCTGATTGACTTCTTCGAATCAGTCTCCAGAGCTGTGGACGAGGGTAAGCTGGTCCACACAGCCTATGTGGACCTTGCCAAGGCCTTCAACACCATCCCCCACTCTGGAATTATAGATAAACTTACTAAGCTGGGCATAAATCCCTATGTCACTCAATGGGTTGCCAACTGGCTTACTGACAGAACCCAGACTGTAAAAGTAGCTGACTCTAAATCCAGCTCCAGACAAGTGACAAGTAGAGTACCTCAGGGTTCAGTCCTGGGACCGCTCTTGTTTGGCATCTACTTCTCTGAAGTACAGGCCAACACTAAGGGACTCTGGCTAACAAAGTTCGCAGATGACTGCAAACTGGGAGCCATTATTGAATCCCCAAATGATGTGGATATTCTACAAAAGGGCCTTGCAGAAACAGATGCTTGGTGCCAGAGCCATGGGCTCAAGCTTAATGCCAAGAAACATATAGTTATCCCCTTTGGGAAAAAACATGTACCCATGAATTACCACATATGTGGCAGTACACTAAACACTGAAAGTGTGATGAGAGACTTAGGGACACAGGTGGACAGTGGTCTCACCCTCGATAACCACATCACCACAACTGTCAGGCAATCATTCTATGTGGCACACCTCATCACTAAGGGCTTTTCATCCAGAAAAAAGGAGGTCATTGTCCTACTGTACTCATCCCTCATTAGATCCATTATAGAGTACAACATCCTGTTTGGTATGTACCTGACAAGGCAACTGCAACAGCTGGAAAGGCTGCAGAAATGCCTCACTAAAAGAATCACAGGCCTAAAGCAGATGCCCTATGCTGACCATCTAAAAAAACTCCAGCTATACTCTGTGGCATATCATCTACTCAGAGGTGATCTCTGCTTAACATGCAAGGCCATGTCAAACCCTGAGCTGTTGGACATGCTTCACTTAAAGAAATCCCAATCCCAAAGAGCCACACTCTCCAGGGATCTATACCTTGTCATCACAATGAGCAAAACATGCTGGAGGGATAGGTTCCTGACACAGAGACTCCCTATACTCTGGAATAGACTGCCCATACATGTCAAGCAGAGCACCTCCTTGGCCCTCTTCAAAAGAAACCTTGATGATTGGATGGGAGATAGGAAATTCACTGCTGGGATCACGTCAGTCGCCCTGCTAGACAGGGGTCCAGAGAAGTAAATATTGTGGAAAGAAATATCCGGGGAATTGTTTGGCTAGGCTTCTATAGCAGATAGCCTAGTACCAACCTATGAACCTATGAGCAAGTTTTGTCTATTTTCATAGGCAGCAAAATTATCTGTTCTAATCCAAGCAACTGCATGGCAAAATGTAACAATGAGTCAGAGAAGCGTTTCTAATCAAACGTTTAAATCACCCATGATAACAGTAATAGTTTATCTTCTGAGTGTTTTTCTCCTCCATGCCTGCAAACTACAGAGTCTTCCTATCAGTACTGAGTCCATTTATATCACTGCTTCCATGTAGTCCCCAGCATGGAGGCAACAGCTGACTGGTACACATTCACCTGCATCGAGCTGACTGGTACAACTTCACCTGCATCAAGCTGACTGGTACACCTTCATCTGCACTGAGCTGACTGGTACACCTTCACTTGCATCACGTTAACTGGTGTGCCTTCACCTGCATTGAGTTGACTGGTACACCTTCACCTGCACTGAGCTCACTGTTACACCTTCACTTGCATCATGTTGACTAGTGCACCTTCACCTGCATTGAGCTGACTGGTACACCTTCACCTGCATCAAGCTGACTGGTACACCATCACTTGCATCAGCACCTTCACCTGCATCAAGCTGACTGGTATACCTTCACCTGCATTGAGCTGACTGGTGCACCTTCAGCTGCATAGAGCTAACTGGTGTGTCTTCACCTGCCTCTACAGATGTAAGCTGGGAAAGCATTTCTAATGGCTGCAGCCCCAGTTTGGATGACTGTCATAGTTCCACAGATGTTGAGTAATATCACCACAAGTACCAAGCTCACAAAACTGCACTTGATTTTGGTAGAATAGCCAGTCAGAAAAAATGTGTACGGAATGGGTGAGAGCTGGTGTTCATAGGATCATAAGAAGTTATTAGGCTATTGGCCCTGAGGCCCTTACAAGGCTAGCCAAGAATTTAGCCCATGTTTAGAAAAGTCAGCACCCAATGCCCCTGTCCAGCAGGGACACAGGTGGAATCCCAGGGGTGTATTTTCTATTCCCCATCCAGTTATCCAGATTGCGCTTAAAAGGGTTAACAAGGTACTGTGCTTTACGTGGAGAGGAAGTCTATTCCACAAAAGGGGGAGTCTCTGGGACACAAGTCTCTCCTGTCAACAAATGCTGTTGGTGTCACAGACCAGGGTGAGGTCGAACATTCGGGTTACTTGAGAGGAACTTGACTTGCCAATATGCAGCAGTCCCATCAAGGAGGGGTCTGAGATTGCTTTGTATGTCAGAAAGAGATCACCTCTGAGGAATCTGTAAGAGACTGAGTAGAGGAACAGGGCTTTTAACCTATCTGTGTAAGGTCGATGTTTTGAGGCCCTGGATTCTTCGGGTAAGGAACCTCTGTGGTCTCTCCAGCTGCTGCATGTGCTTTGTGAGGTACATGCCAAAAGGGGCACTGTACTCAATAATGGGTTTTATAAGAGCAGAATACAGGGATGTTATGACGACCTTTGGGTTTCTAGCAAGATAAAATGAACACCCTCAATCAATTGATGGAGTTGGTGTTATCTCACATTTATATATATTTTGATGGACATTTTTTTAAACAATTAAAAGGAGTAGTAATGGGGTTGGCCTGCAGTCCTCTTTTTGCTAATATTATAATGGCCTGGAGGGAAAAGTGTTATTTATTTTCTAGTCCCTTCTATTCTAACATTTCCATGTATAGATTTGTTTGTGGCTTGGAGAGGATGGCGGGATGAACTTTTGTTATTTATAGAGTACATCAATAATACCCCTGAGTTTTTAAAATTTACATATACTGTGGGGTTAAATAAAACTTCCTATTTGGATGTCTGTATCACTAAAACCTTAGGAAATAATGGGTTAAAATTTACCATATATAGAAAACTGACCCATTCCAACAGTTATTTACACTATAGTAGTAGTTACCCCCAACATGTTAAATGGGGGGGGGGTAAAGGGCAGATGGTAAGGGCAGCCCATATGGTCTCTGAATATGACGATTTTATAAAAGAGCGTACCTATATTCAGATTATGTTTATAAACCGGGGTTACCCATCTGATTTATTAATAAAGATCAAGAATGAAGTTACTACAAAGCATAGGAATGGCTTTTATGTGCCATTGATGTAGATTACAGGTAGAAATAGTGGAAGTAATGTTGATGAGGGGTCAAGGGATCCTCCTGAATTTGATAATGGGGATTTAATGTTAACAATGGGGGAACACATCCCTTAAGGAATACTCCTAGGAGAAGTGATATGTTTTGCCCCTTTGTTATCACCTTTCAAAAGAATAGTTCCATTATTTCAGATATCCTATTTAAAAATTGGGAAATAATTGTGGGTGTCCAAGATATTAGGGGTTTTGAATGTTCACCCAATTATTGTATATAGAAGGGGCCCGAATTTGAAAAATATTTTAGAAAGACACAGATCCAGTCAAATTAATGGCAGGATAGTCCCATGTGGTATGTGCCATCAGTGCAGATATATCATCTATATGTCTAACCTTACGGGCAGGAACAAAAATATTGCTATATCAGGCAAATTTAGTTTTTATTCTCAAGCAGTGGTATATATTGCTACTTGTATACAAATTTCCACTTTTTACATGGGCAAGACCCCACATAAAATGGCTCAAAGGATTTATGAACATTATAACGATATTTTCTGAAACCACTGTAAAAACTGTAGCAGTAAAAAATAACGACCAACCAGTAATCCAAAAAAGGTGTATTCAAACTCTGGTGTCTCAACCGAAGCCTTCAAGGAGTAAAATAAAATACAAACCACTTGCCTTAAATATAAAACACTTCACACTCAATTAAATATTTAAATAAGTATTCTCCAATTACACTCCTCATTTAACCCTATAGGGGACAGATTATCAGATTTTAAAATATAAATTGGGTCTTTAAATAGCAATTGTTTCTTTATATATGTCATATCGCACTTAGAAACCTTTATTTTTTTTCTTTCCAAAATAGCGCCCTGCAATCCATTAATATCACCCTGAAGAAATGTACTAAAATGCATCTCTATAAAGCTTTCTATTTTCTTGTTATTAATATCTCTAATGTGCTCTAACAACCTATTTTTAAAATACCTTTCTGTCTCCCCAATATAAAATTTATTGCAAGGGCATCTTAGGGCATACACAATGCCCTCTGTATTACAACTGAATATATCACATGCTTTAAAATGTATATTATTAATTTTGAAGAATCCTTTAGTCACATACTTACAAGCTTTACATTTACCACAAATGGATGTACCATATGTGGATAAAGTAGCTGTCATGTTCATAGGGGGAACACTAAACCTGCCCATAACTAAAAATTTATATATACTCTTTCCCTTTCTATAGGAGAATACTGATTTCTTATCTATCCATTCCAAACCATCTTTCAGGGACTGTACATATTCCCAAAAATATTTCACCTGTTTTGTAACTTTAGAACTGAAACAGCTATATGTTGTAACAAACTAAGTAACACCATTTTTATCTTCTGTGCACTTCATTCCCCCACCATATCTTCTATTTAGTCCATCCCTTCTAGTGTCCCTCTCTATGAATTTCTCCCATCTATTATTAATAATAATGTGGTTGTAACCACTATTTTTAAACATATCTACAGTTCTACCCAACTCATATTTAAAATCTTCCTTATTATTACATAGCTTGGATAGTCGGAGAAATTCTCCGAAAGGAATAGGTTGAAAGATATGTAAGGTGGCAGCTATGTCCATGTAAAAATTGTATACCCTCTTCAAATTTTCTGTGTACTATAGTTCTGACCATTTTCCCATCTGCAGTATCTAATCTCCCATCTAAACAAAGGAACCTGAGATCTAACTTTTAGCCCATCAAACTGTAGTTTAAATCTATTATTTTGCAGTTCAGACACAAATTCATCAACTAATTCATGACCTCCTTCCACCAACAAAATAAGGTCATCTACACATCTATAGTATTTAATGACATCTTTTTGAAAAAATCTAGTTCTATGTATGCATTTGATTTCAAATAAACCCATGCTCAAATTGGCATACATGGGGGCAAAAGATGCTCTTATGGCCGTTCCCTGTTTCTGATAATATAACTCATTATTGAATTCAAAAAAATTATTAGTTAAACAGAAATGTAGAAGTTCAATGATATATTCTGTAGTTGGATTGGTACCTAAGAAGAACCTAAGGGCTTCAATACCAAAATTGTGTTGTACACTAGTGTATAGGCTCTTTACATTCAACATGATCCAAAACATATTATGGTTCCACTTGATGTTATTCACTTTATCCAAAAGATCAAACACATCTCGTATATATGAAGAGAGCCTACACACCTTAGGTAATAAGTAACTGTGCAGAAACTGGCCCATTTTATTGAAAAAAATAGTCTCAATCCGAGACTATAGGTCTACCTGGTGGTTTAGTAAGACTCTTATGTATTTTTGGGAAACAATAAAAATGGGCCATTTTGGAACCCTCTACATTAAACTTCTTATTCACATCCAATTCTGTAAAATAGCCCAATCTAAAGCCCTTGTTTAACAATTCTTCATATATTCATGTAAAGCATTATGGTATACAGAAACATCCACTTTTTCATATACATTACGGTCACTTAAATGTTCTTCACACATAGCTATGTATTGGTTATAAGACATTACTACAAGTCTATTTCCCTTGTCAGCTAGTTTAAAAATGAAATCCCTCCTTTTACTGAGGGCCTGTAAAGCCTTCGATTTTTCTTCTTCTTCTTCTTCTTTTGGCTTTTCTTGGTTAGGGGTCGCCACAGCGGATTATCTGTCCGCTCATGATTGGCAGTGGAGTTTTATGGTGTCGAGTTGCTAGCCCGGCGCCCAACCTTCCACAGAAGGCACACACATGCACACACTCACACCTAGGGCCAATTTAGAGTATTCAATCCACCTACTGCATGTCTTGACCGGGTTAAATTGTAATCTATGTCTTGCATTCTATTGAATTCATGAAATTCGTTATATATAGCAAAACTAAGCATTTCAGAAAAATGTAAAATGCCTTCATTCTGAAATGTGGTATAAACATACTCTTATATTTAACATGACTAGTACTTAGACAGGAATAGGCATTGGATTCAATGTCTGAACTGGAAGAATAAAAACTTTCACATGAAGTATTTATACTATTATCCAACACATCATCTTGTTCCTCACTAGGGACATTTCTAAAAAAGCACTTTAAATATAGCTTTCTATTCAACTTAAAAATGTCACGTTTAATTTCATACAAATGAGGGAGGACTGTGGGTAGAAATTTTAAACCACAGTTCATAATTGCACTTTCAAAGTCAGAAAGAATATGTCCTACAGCATAAGACTCACAGTTAATTCCAGAGGAAATGTTACCATTTACCTCGTTTGTAGCGTTGTTGTTGGTATTGTTCTCTAGGAGGCATGGCTGACTGATCATGCTGCATTTTTCTCCCTTGTCTTCCCCCTCTGCTGTTTTTAACACCATTATGAAAAGTCTGTCAGAACTGTTCTATCTTCTGAGCTGCTGGTAATGGGGGATAGTCTGCATTCTCCACTTCTTCGAATGAAGTATGTTGCCCATCCAATGCTGAAAACAAGGAGCTGTGGGGCTCTCCATCATTTCCTGAGCCTTCAAATCTCACATGATGACGTGTCTTCTTCAAGTTGGCCCTTGAGACGAAGGCCCTCCCATTTTCACAGTCACGGATATCACAAAGTAATTTGCCGTTTTTTCTCTCAATAAGATCTAACTCATATTTACTATTGATGTCAACCAAAAATGTATCTAATATATCCACGTTACTACCCATGGACAAAGAGCAACTTGTGGATTTTATATGATCTCTCAGTTCTTTCTGTTTAACTTTATCTTTCTCCAGAAAGATAGCAACCCACTCTAACATGCACTTATGAGCTGCTGCTATCCACCGCTTGTGGAATTGCACATCCAACTCATTGTCCACGTTAAATGGCAGGGAGGAGTCTTTATATACTCTTAGACCTCTAGGAGTTATATCTAAATCGAGGTATTTTTTTAGATTTTGCAGGTTAAAAAACGTAGCTGTTTCTTTCCAAATGTCTTTTTCTAACTGTTCAAATAAAGACTTACTTTCTGTGGTAAGGGAAGCAGGCAATTTATGACCCACATTGTTAAACAGGTTGCTGCATCTTTTGGTTCTCTCCTCTTCCCATCTCTCCCACATTTTATTAACACTACATCCATTACCATGGTCCTGGAGGCCATTCCATTCTGCAGAATGTAATAAAAAACTATCCAAAGATATTTGAGTACTGTCCATAATAGTTTCACGAAATACACGAGGCAAGACAAATTGTGGATCACTGGCCATACACACACGTTCTATTATAATGATATTTCCAAGAAAAAAGTTAATAATCCCTTATATAGACACCTTAGTTTGTTTCCAGACCATCTTTTCAAGTTTGCCATTTTACAGAGACCCCAAGGGGGTCCTTGGAAACTTCATTTGGAAAAGAAGGAAACTTGGTAGCAATTTTTTTTGGATGCCACCTCCCCACCAGGCCTGAATGATATGGTATCTATTTCTATTTTTTTTTTTTAAGTTAAAAACTTTTGACAGTAGGGTAATAAATATCTATAAAGAATCATTTTATTACACATAGTTAAGCAAGGAAATCATGTTATTTTAAATCAAACAAACAGGTATGATTTTAAATTTTATTATTTAATTAAAGTGTATTAGGATTGGCTGCTGGACATGCAATTTCCTGTGCACATGGGTATAAAATAAGGAAGAAGGTGCATTATATGTCTGATAAAGTTTGGTTATTACTAAACAAAAGAGTTTATTAAACTTTTTTTTTTTTTTTTGGTCACTGTGTTTCCATTTTATTTGGTATATCCCTTATTACTTTTTCTGCCCTTTATGGTTTCATTCATTTTTTCCCATTTTGTTTGTTGGTTTGATAGTCTTATGACTTCAGGCCACAATGGGGAAGGAAATGGGAATGTTTCCCATCAAGAGTTTACACAATTGCGAGACTCTGTAAACAATTTGACTTTATTAGTTCAGTAGTTAACACAAGAGAAAGTGTCTGTCAATGTCTCTGCTAATTTGTCCTCTGGCTTTGAGGACACCCCTGGGATTTTATGAGGTGTGGATTCCTTCAATTCTAGTGCCATTATTTCACCTGGTCAACCCCGTAGGAGGTTATTTGGTTATGAAACTGTTACAACCAATATGCAGTCTGATTCTCCATTTTCACCGGATTCCTGGCATCAACAGGAGATACCAACATCTATTTTATCAGAGGATAATGTGTCTCCATTGGAAAGTAAATTAAAGTGTTTCATACCACATTGACAACTTATCATAAGCTGCACCAAAAGAATTTGTATTTTCAGGAATGTGTGAAGCTGCAGCAAGTCCCCAAGGATCATCGCATTTGGAAATACCCTACTGGGTTAGTACAACATTCCCTTTTACATCAAGAGCTGTTAGCCATGTTTGATAGGCATGGCTCTGAGCTCATGGAGTTACTACTACAGCACAATACCACTTCCATGGATGTTTTGTATGCAGAGATAAAGGATATGCAGCAGTCCCATCAGGGCAGAGTCTGAGAATGCTTTGTATGCCAGACAGAGGTCACCTCTGAGGAGTCTGTAGGAGACTGAGTAGAGGGATAGGGCTTTTAGCCTATCTGTGTAGGTTAGATGTTTGAGGCCCTGGATTCTCTGAGTGAGGAACCTCTGTGGTCTCTCCAGCTGCTGTATGTGCTTTTTGAGGTACATGCCGAAAGGGGCATTGTACTCAAGAATGGGTCTGTTAGAAAAATATGTATTAATGCATATGTTTAGTGCTTATTAGAAGCTAAAAGGGTTAACACATTTCATTCTATTTTATGTACAGCTTAATTCAGTATGAAATTATAAGATGCTTTTTCAAACTGCTTTCTGAAATTGCAAGATGCTCTCTGACCTAGTATTTGCTAGCACAGCAAAATTCATGTTTATGCCTTTTGGAAATTTACTGCAAAGCAGGTGATTATCTGCTAGGTCAGGAAAATGAATGAATAGTGAATGAATAGAACAATACTGTTTTCTATAATGTGATTGAATATGAACAATCAGCTCTGTTCGTGTTATGAGAACATGCACAGCTGCGGAAAAGAAAAGATACATCAAACAAAGACTGCTTGAAGAAATGAACTATAATCTGTACTTGCTTTGTGCTCAAATTAGCCATAGTACCTTGAATGGTAACATTGCATAGTGAGACGTCATATCTGACCGGTGGTCATCAAGGCCACGTTGTTTTTTTTAGGAAGTTTTTTTGTAAACTTGATATGCCAGCAGAAAATCATGGACAAACAGCTGCTGTGAAATAATATTGAAAGAACTTGTGATTTATTACGTCATCTTAGTAGGCAATGCCTTGTAAGAAATGTATAAGAATAGCTTCACTTCCTGATTCTAGTTAGACAAACTCTGTATTAGCATGTTTTTGTCTCCTTACTGCAAGATTAAAGTGCCTTAACCTGAACCTGCCGTGTGTTGATCGTTTTGAAGTTGTTTTTCCTTTGACAGATTGGTCCTTCGGACCGGAAACTCTCACTTCGCCTCAGGTCAGATGGGCCAGGTGGCATGAACCCGTATGGGGAAGAAACCACATTGGTTCTTCTGCTTTGAAAGACCTCCGACTGAATTGTCGTTCAAAAAAGGCCAGCCACTTTTTCTGATCTGCGACTGGAGGACGAGTTAGCATACGAACCAGAGACGGTCAGTCGCGGAGGCTCAGGTAAGGTGAGATTTACCTTTTTTCTGTTTTAGATCAGGGACTTGATTTGAATCATCTGTCAGGAGATTTGTTTTGTACAAGTCAAGGACAGAAAGACTGCAGTCTTGTCATAGATCAGGGAAACAGAATAGGTAAGACAGTTATTCTAGATAAACTGTGAAATAGAAAATTGTGGTACCACATGAAAATAAGAAGGGTTACGTAACATTTTTTAACAGTCAAAACAATATGGGTAATAAGTGCACAAAAAAGTTCCCAAGATCCACCACTAACCGAAGATGCAAAATATATGCAATTACAGCGTGCCGACAATGTTAGATACTATACAAAATGGGTTAATAAATATGAATTTAATGGTAAATTAGAAAAATCCTCGCTTATTAAACTTGCCAAACAGCTTAAAACTGACGCAAAAGGTCAGGTAAAAAAGCAACGTCAATTGGGTATTCCTCAGGCGCACAGGTGGATTGAGGAAGCAAACCGTAGGGAACAAAAAAGTAATAATTCAAAAGCTATGTTTCTTGATAAAGAAGACAATAATTTGGTAATAGCATCAGTCCCTCCACCCCCTCCGCTTCCCGCACCAGAATATGAAGCGAGTGGACAACCTGGTCCACCTCCGCTATACCCGGCTGTTACAGCAAAGCCAAGACCGTATGTTAGAGATCCCATCGAGACTAGGTCTGGAACGTGTAACTTAAGAGGAGATACTGAGTTATATGAAATAAACAAAAATTCACGAGCTATGACTGAAGAAGAGGTATGTCCACTCATAGAAGTACCAAATCCTCAGGCAGGACAGGCAGGACAGGACCCGACTCTCCTAGTATATTAGACCATGGACACCGGAAGACATCCGGAAGGCCACAGAGGGAATTCCCCATCCAAAAGTTAATTTTAGAAAATTCTTAGAAGACTTACAGGGCATGAGGTTAAGTTATCATTTAAATGGAGAAGAAGTAGAGAAAGTAGTCAGACAAATCGGAGGTCCAGATTGGCACATGATCAGTGGCAACTGGAATCCCCGTGATGCAGAACACAATCCACTCCCACATAGCAATGCAGAACTGGATAACAGAGTGAAAAGTCTAACAGACCGAATCTCTGAGAAGTAGAAGCCTAGGGCAGACTGGACTTGCATTAATCAATGCATTCAACAGGAAGGTGAAACTGTTGACAGATATTATGCTAGATTATTAGAGTGTTTTAATAACCATTGTGGAATGCAGGTACCTGAAGACCAAACACATGATTCCCCATATGAGCGGCAGCTAAAGAATGCATTTTTGAAAGGCAATATTTTGCCTATAAGCAGCTTTATTACAAAGCACATGGTAGACCATCGAACAAGTAGATTACAGTCAGTACTTAAATATGCTAGACATGCCGAAAGGCATTTTAACAGTAAAAAGAAAAAGAAAGCCCAAGTATTTTCTGTAGAAGATGGAGCAGAAGTTTATGTAGTACAGTCCAAAAAAAGGGCAAGAAAAATACCCAGGGAAACAAACAATCTGATAAACGATCAGAAGAGTTTGAAGAGAGAAAGAAAAGGGGTTAATGTTTTAAGTGCGAAAATAAGGGACATTTAGCAAGGGATTGCAAGCAAAACAAGAAGGTAGCCATGGAAGATAAGGAGGGTGAGGACTGACTATATGATAGTCAAGAATCACTAGAAGGGAATAACCAAGAAAAGACAAATGCAAATGTGATAGAGGGAGTAGAGAATGTGATAGAAGAAATAGAGGAAGTACAAGAAATCCCCGATGGTGAAGAAAGTGAAATTTTGGGCTTAGCATTATTGAGCCTACAGCTCTACTTAGCAGACACGAAACTGGAAGTTACACTTCTGGTAGAGGGGAGGGAAGTTAAATTCCTGTGTGACTCAGGAGCTTCGCGGACCCTAATACATCCTTCCAAACTACCAGAAAACTCAGAATCACTTGATTACATATTAGTGAAAGCAGCTAATGGACAGCTGTATCGAGAGCCACTCTCCCATAATATAGCAATAACTGACCCTGTTTCAGGGATGACCCAGAAAAGCAAAATTGTTGTTTCTGCAAAATGCCCAGTAAACCTTTTGAGCAGAGATCTTATGCAGATATTTGGCATAGTAGTAGTACCGACTATGCAGGGTATGGAAGCACAGCGACAAATGGATACTTTTGTGGTGCGACTGGAGGGTGAAACATTTTATTGGTACAGCCAGGACTTAGTCACGACTGGTCCAGGGGCAGTAACTGAAGAACTGATGAATGTAGCCATCAGTAAGTCCCCCTCCCTTGACACTGATAAACAGCATTTGTTGCACTGTACTCTGTATTATTGTAGCACACTGGGTCCTGATAAGGAATATGAGCAAGAACTGTTTAAAAACCATGCAAACAGATTAGTATTATGTAATCTATACTGGGACACAGAAGGGAACAGTGTAGTTAGCTGTTCATTGCCCCAGGAATTCTTTACACTCTATAAATCTGATCGATTTAACTAAGGACAAGAATGTGAAATGGGCAGACCTTGGAGAAAAAGTCACAAAGTAGGAAAAACAAACTGAGTTAGAATTGCCAGAACAGGGAGTACAGAAGCAGAAGTTAAATTGGATAACGCAGACACACCCAGCTGTACACTTGCAGTCTAGCGAGGACAGCTGATTAGCACTCTTACTAGAAGAGAAAGAAAATGCCTTACGGAACATACCAGAAACTCTCTGGTCAACAGGGAAATCAGATGTAGGATTAATTCGTAGAGCAGGACCAGTTACTATTACGCCAAAATCAGCATTTAGACCTCAAAAGAGACAGTATCCCTTAAGAAAGGATGCAGAAGTAGGAATCAAACCTATAATAGCAGCTTTACTTAAGGAAGGAGTACTGGTAGAATCTCCCGATTCACCATGTAACACACCCTTATTTCTTGTCAGGAAAGCAAACGGAGAATGGCGTATGGTCCAAGACTTACAAGCTGTAAATGATGCAGTAATACCTAGAGCACCTATGGTGCCAGATCCACACATCCTATTGAATGATTTGAAGCCTCAACAGAAGTATTTTTCTGTGGTGATATTAGCAATGCGTTCTTTTCGATACCGATACACCCTGACAGCCAACATTGATTTGCATTCACATTTCAGGGGAAAAGGTATACATATACGCGACTACCACAGGGGTATTGTGAAAGCCCAACAATATTTGCACAAGAGATGGCAAGCAACTTGGCAGGATTTAGCCCACTAAGAGGCAGCCAAATTTTACTTTATGTAGACGACATCCTGCTGGCAGCCCCCACCCAGCAAGAATGCAGAGAAGATACCATAGCATTACTAGAATTTCTAGCCACTCAAGGACATAAAGTAAACAAAAACAAATTGCAGCTTTGGAGAAAGCAGGTTAAATACCTGGGATATGTAATATTCAAAGAAGGCAGAACATTAGATGAAGATAGGAAAATAGCAATTTTACAATCATCCAAACCGACTACCAAGAAGGAAATGATGTCCTTCCTGGGCACGACTAATTTCTGTCGGAGTTGGATTCCAAACTATGCCTTGGAGTCTGCTCCACTGACCAACTTGATATACAAAAAGCCTATGGCAGCACAAGATTTATTACAATGGACACCAGAAGCAGAATCAGCTTTCTGCAAACTGAAACAATTGATAGCATCCTCATTAGTTTTAGGATTACCAAACTATCATAAACGTTTTTTTCCAAACTGTAGATTGTAAGCATGGTTACATGACATCAGTGTTAACACAACAACATTGGGATAAGCAATGCCCCATAGCTTATTATTCATCACAGCTGGACCCAGTGGCGCGATCCCTGCCCCACTGTGTACAAGCAGTAGTTGCAGCTGCAATGGCAGTACAGGCTTCGGCCTCAGTAGTGTTGTTCCACCCTCTCACATTGAGAGTGCCTCATGCAGTCGCAATTATTTTACTGCAAGAAAAAGTAGCATATTTTTCTCCTGCTAGACATCTTTCCTGTATGACTATACTCTTGAGCCAACCTCATATGACAATTGAATGATGTACAACTTTAAATCCAGCTACCTTGCTCCCGACCCCTGCGGATGGCACACCACACAGCTGCCTGCAGTAGATTGAGCAAAAGACACTGCCTAGAAAAGATCTAATGGATGTTCCCTTGGATGATGCCGAGGTGACATATTACGTGGACGGCTCATGTAGAAGGGGTCCTACAGGACAGAACCTAGTGGGGTATGCAGTAGTTTCTGATACTGAGATTTTAGAAGCAAAGTTTTTACCACACAACTTATTAGCACAAGCAGCAGAATTGATTGCCTTGACAAGGGCATGTACCTTGGCAAAGGGTAAATGTGTGAACATTTTTATTGACAGCCAGTATGCTTTTTCTACTGTACATGTTTTTGCACAACAGTGGAAAAATAGAGGAATGATAACATCTACTGGTAAACCGATTAATCATGTGCAATTTATTTTAGATTTGTTAGAATCCATTCAGTTACCTCAGAAAGTAGCTATTTGTAAATGTGTAGCTCATACCAAGCAACAGGATAGGATTTCAAAAGGTAATGCGAGAGCTGATACAGCTGCAAAGCAGGCAGCTTCAGCTTCTGAAGTATTTCTTTTGAGTGAGGAATTACAACCTACTGAGATTTTAGATTTAGAAATGTTGAAAACAATGCAAACACTTACTACGAAAATAGAAAAACAGAAATGGATAAAAAGAGGAGCAAATCTTGAGAAAGGGCTGTACATCTCCAAAGAAGGAAAACAAATTTTGCCGTCTAACTTGTTTAGATATGCAGCTTTGTTGAGCCATAGGCAGTGCCATGTCTCAACAGGGGGGATGGTACAGTTAGTGAACCGAGTGTTCACTGCATATGGATTTACAAACTACACAAACATTTTTTGTGCAGCATGCCATGTTTGTAACAAGCATCATGCACAAGGGGCATTGAAGCCTAAGCAAGGAAGTTTCCCAACACCACCATACCCGTTCCATACTATCTGTATGGATTTCATAGAACTAAACAAATGTGAAAATAAGAAATATTGTCTTGTCATTATAGATATGTTTTCCAAATGGGTGGAAGCTTTTCCGACCAAAAATCCAGATGCAGCTACTGTTGCAAAAATCCTTGTTAAAGAAATTATTCCTAGATTTGGCATACCAGAAAAGATCTACAGTGACAATGGCACACACTTTGTAAATCAAACTATACAACAGTTGAGCCGATATTTCAAAATTTCCTTAAAGAACCATTGTGCATACCACCCCCAATCCACAGGATTAATCGAGAGGCATAATGGGGTTTTGAAAAACAAACTTAGGAAATTGATTAGTGAGATGCAAAAGAACTGGGTCCACTGCCTGCCTCTGGCACTGTTGAGCATGAGAACTGTTCCAAATGCAAAGGGGTTAACTCCTTTTGAAATACTATTTGGGAGGGCATATTATATACCTCAGTGGAAACCTCTCATGCCTGCAGTCCAGGAGGCTGACAGTTCACTTGCAGAATATATGAGATGACTTTTAAGTAATAAACAACTTTTGCAGTTAAATTCTGTTTCAGATCAAGAACAAACCAGACCATCGGAAGCAGCAGTAGTCCCAGGCACGTGGGTCTGGGTGGAAGTTATCAAGAAGAAGAATTTGACCACACCAAAGTGGGAAGGGCTGTACCAAGTGCTACTGTCAACACCCACTGCAGTCAAGATAGCAGAGCGAGCGTCTTGGATTTATCTGACACACTGTAAATTGGTTAAAAACTTTGAACTGGACAAAAAACTTGTTACTGTTACACAAGAACAAAATGACCAGATATGGAGCAAATAGAAATGTTGAACAACCTCAGAAGTATTGCATGATCATTCTGTTGGCCATACTGATAACATTAATCTTTTTGTTGTGGCCTTTCCTTTTTCCAGCCACACGAGCTGAACTGAATAAATGAGATTCGTTACTTATAGACTGGCATTCGAACTTTAACACTTACCAAGCAATTAAATATGTGTATGCTGAAACTTTTAATGTTTTGAATTGCTGGATCTGCACAGCTATACCAACAGCATACAGGGGATTATTAATGACTGCTGTCCCCCTAGGGGTCAGTGAGACCTGGGAAAATTAGATTTTTGATACTACAACTGTGAAATCACAAGACAAAATAGCATTGTACCTGCCTGTTACACAGAAGGGAATTGTATGTTTTTACAAAAATGATACTGTACAGGTGGGTTGGAGCAATTGTGATGTGACTGTTCCTTACAAATGTTATATCAAAGCTAATAATGCAGGTTATATTTGTGATACAAACTATGACTCATATTTTGAACTTATGCACAAAACGGTTGATGAAGTGCAACATAATCCTGTTCTTTTTAAACAGCTATCTATCATTGATAAGAAAATGTGTCATGCAGGGCAAGTATATATTAATACTAAAGTAGAGAATTGTTATTTTGTGTGTGGAAAAAAAGGCATACAAATGGTTACCTGAGAATTGGTCTGGTAGTTGTTTTTTTGGGTTACCTGGTTTTGGCCATATGACACACTGCAGTTTTGCCTCAGGGAAGAATTTGAAATGTCAGAGAGGTCACCAAGAAACCTGGAAATCCAATCAAGAGACCTGAGAATCCAATGGGATGAATTGAAGCAGGCTGGAGAAACCATAACTCCGTGAAAAATAAAGATAAACTGACACACATGGACTTGAGTGACACTATTATATTGTGGGCAGGTATAGCCCCTGCATATGGCACAGTTAAATCAATTTGGGAACTGAGAAAACTGTCCAAACTTCTCAAAGTAATGAATAATGCAACTTTTTCTGCTCTCGAATTAGTGACTGATGAACTGAATGCTATGAGAACTGTGGTGCTTCAAAACCGCATGGCTCTCGACTACACCCTAGCGGTGAAAGGTGCGCTTTAATAAAAGAGGAGTGCTGTTCGTATATTCCTGACAACCAGCATGAGATAAACAACCATCTTGATGTGATTCAGCAAGTGTCGACCAGGACCAATAAAGGCCCAAACCCACTGACGGATTTTTTCCAGAATTTGTTTGGGGGGTGGGGTAGTATCCTAATGAACATCCTGATTGCCATTTGTGTGGGATTACTCCTATTAGGAGTGTGTGTTTGTTGTGGTATTCCCTGCATGAAAAGATTAATCAAAGATTTTATAGACATGTCAGTTTCTGAGACTTTGTATCAAAGTACTGAAATTGAAGAACTGTTGAAAAATGAAACACTTTCATAAGTTTCAACTAAATGACTCTTTTAACTGCAAATTCTGAACAGAAAGAGGTTAGGAGAAGAAGCAACTGTTTATGCTTTTGAAAATAGAATAAAAAGTATTAACAGGGGGAAATGTTAGAAAAATATGTATTAATGTATATGTTTAGTGCTTATTAGAAGCTAAGGGTTAACACATTTCATTCTATTTTATGTACAGCTTAATTCTGTATGAAATTATAAGATGCTTTTTCAAACTGCAGTATGCTTTCTGAAATTGCAAGATGCTCTCTGACCTAGTATTTGCTAGCACAGCAAAATTCATGTTTATGCCTTTTGGAAATTTACTGAGAAGCAGGTGATTATCTGCTAGGTCAGGAAAATGAATGAATAGTGAATGAATAGAACAATACTGTTTTCTATAATGTGATTGAATATGAACAATCAGCTCTGTTCGTGTTATGAGAACATGCACAGCTGCGGAAAATAAAAGATAATCAAAGACTGCTTGAAGAAATGAACTATAATCTGTACTTGCTTTGTGCTCAAATTAGCCATAGTACCTTGAATGGTAACATTGCATAGTGAGAAGTCATATTTGACCGGTGGTCATCAAGGCCACGTTGTTTTTCTTAGGAAGTTTTTTTGTAAACTTGATATGCCAGCAGAAAATCATGGACAAACAGCTGCTGTGAAATAATATTGAAAGAACTTGTGATTTATTACGTCAGCTTAGTAGGCAATGCCTTGTAAGAAATGTATAAGAATAGCTTCACTTCCTGATTCTAGTTAGACAAACTCTGTATTAGCACGTTTTTGTCTCCTTGCTGCAAGATTAAAGTGCCTTAACCTGAACCTGCCGTGTGTTGATCATTTTGAATTTGTTTTTCCTTTGACAGGGTCTTATAAGGGAAGAATACAGGGATGTTATACCCACCTTGTGTCTGAATGAGATACCCTTACTAATGACCTGGTCCATGTAGAAAGCTTTCTGTACAACGGAGGCAATATGGTGGTCAAAAGTCAGTTTGCTATCAATCTGGGTGCCTAAGTCCCTCACAACTGATTGCATGCTTAAGACCTTATTATCAATGTGATCATTTGTGCAGATGTCACTTTCCCCAAAAAGGATGATGATGCATTTTTTGGCATTCAGTTTGAGGCCATGTTTCTGGCACCAGTCATTTGTTTAGGTGAGACCCTCTTGGAGGATGTCCACATCACTAGCAGAATTTATAACAGCACCCAGCTTGCAGTCATCTGCAAATTTGGTCAGCCATAGCCCTCTAGATTTGGCCTGCACCTCCGAGAAGTATATACAGGCAGAGGTGTTGGAGGTTTAATTGCAATCTTCCCTACATCTAGCTTTTCCAGTGCCCAAACTGACATTTAAACTCAGGTCATCTAGTCAGAGTTAGGGATTTATGCCTTTATACCTTGATACAGGATTATCAGCATTTTTTATGCTGGATTTGAGCCACTGAATTTTCAAAAAAGATAATTAGGGTAGTTTTGAGGAAAATGAAGACAAACAACATTAATTCATTATAATGTATTTCTATGTAGTGAAAGGATGACGGCAGCCTCTCTGTGTGTTATTATGGAAGATGGGTTGACAGGAAGATATTCTGTATAGAATCTGAGCCATTGATAGGCAGTCCAAAAGGGCAGATCATGTCATCTCACATCTAAAATGTTGAATATCAGGGGCAGTATGTCACTGTTAAGGATATCAAATCTTAGCCAAATTTCCAAAATAGTCAGCTATAGTGATACAGGGGAAGGATAAGCAGTTTGTTGCAGGTTCTGTGACCAATAATATGCTAGTGTTACACTCTGTGGAGAGAACAAGTGTATCAGGTTTAGGCTGTATGATCCCATTTCAAATGAGAAAGGGGTAGGTCTTGTACTTTTTGAAGAATTTATACCAGGGCTGAATACACAAATTTATCTTTAGTCCTTGGGGTGCAAGGCCAGAATGATGGAATGTGGTATACAGAATATATAAGGACCATAAAAACAATGCAAGAAATTTATAAAAATCAAGAATATATAACTCTGGTAAATATATGTAGTAAATAGTTTATACATAAACAATAAAAATTGAGAGAGTAATATAAAGTGGAAAAAAGAAAGCTACATAGCTTGTGCCATCATAGAGAAATGACTGATCGGTAGGTCAATATCATGGTTTTGGTGGTAAATATTTATGAGATGCATGTATGGTATATGAACAAGAATATGGCTGATTGTTGCTATGGTAGTGTTACTTGTTATAAACAGTGATAGCTAAGGCAATAGTGAGGTGACGTACAAGAAGGAGGGAATATGATGAAACTGTAGGAAGCTTGAGATAGGTATATACAAATAGGAACAGCAGTGAGCTTCAGGTAGGTAGATACAAATAGGAACAGCAGTGAGCTTCAGGTAGGTAGATACAAATAGGAACAGCAGTGAGCTTCAGGTAGGTAGATGCAAATAGGAACAGCAGTGAGCTTCAGGTAGGTAGATACAAATAGGAACAGCAGTGAGCTTCAGGTAGGTAGATACAAATAGGAACAGCAGTGACCTTCAGGTAGGTAGAGAGAAATTGGACTTCCATGAGAAGGGATAGTATGGATGTTAGAATTTAGTAAGGGAGGAGATATTTTGGTTGTAGGAACAAGGAATGACAGAATGATGGTTAGGTGTTCCTTAAGCAGTAGTTTAAATCTGGAGCTGTTGTTAGAATTTAGTATTGTTTGAGGCATGGAATTCCAGAACTTAGATATTTGGTGGAAGAATAGAGACTTACCGTAACAATTATTCGATTTAGTTACTTTGAGTAGTAGTTTTTTGGAAGATCTTAGTGGCCTGCCATTTGAATAGGGATGCACTAAGCTTTTAGTGCTGGATAGTTGTCTGGATAGTGGAAGATGGAATGAATGAAAATTAGTTGGATGAGGGATAGGAGATTGTGTAGTTCAATCCAAATTACTTCATGAAGTGTTGTGCAGTGATGTGATCTGTAAGGGAGGTTAGTAGTGAATCTTGCAATTTTGTTATAGCAGAACTCCAGTTTGTTTAAATCTGATTTTTTGAGATTAGTGAATATGGTGAGGCACATAGAAGGGTAGAGAGTAGATGAGTCCTAGATATGGAATGTCTAGTGGTCTTGGTTAGGTATGGCTTGACTCTGTATAGTGAGCCTACCTTAATGTGGACCTCTTTGATAGTTAGAATGAGGAGTTTGTCAAATTTTAGGTTGTTGTCAATTGTGACTCCAAGGAGTTTGGTATGCTGCACAAGTTCAATTTTAGTTTTATTGGCTGAGTAGATGGCGAAGGGGGAAGTGTTACCAGGAACTTTGCTATTAGTGAAGAGCATACACTTTATTTTATTTGGACTGAGTATGAGTTGAGAGCCTGAGAGGTATTTTTCAAATGTCATAGAAAGACTGTTGGGTTGTTTGTAGGAGTTCTGGTAGGGAGGGAGCTGAACATATGAGGGAGGGATTGTTTGCGTATTGAACAATGGTTGCATGCTGGGTGGATGTGCTGAGCCTGTTGCTGAATACAGTGAAGAACAATGGACTGAGAATTGAGCCTTGGGATACTCCTACTAAGACCAGAAATAGGGTCAGTTGGTGGTCAATTAAGTAGTTGAGAAGCCAGAAGAGGTTCTGGCTGGGTTAGGTTTAAGGAGGCTAGCTTATTTAGTAGCTTTTAGTGGGATACTGTATCAAAGGCCTTAGACAAGATGAGTTGGTTGTCATTTCTGAGCTGGTTGACTGAGTTTGTAAAACTAACAAGGGCAGTGGTTGTACTGTGTTTAGGTCTGATGTCATGTTGAAATGCAGATAGGGGATTATTGCTTAGTTGATAGTCTAGGAGTTGTCTGTGTATGCATTTTTCAAGAATCTTGGCTATGGGAGGGAGGGAGAAGGCCAATAGGCCTGTAGTTTGAGAACTCAGCAGAGGAGCTGCCTTTGTGAACAGGGATGATATAAGTGAGTTTCAAGAGTTTGGGGATGTACTGCGCAGCAATAGAATGGTTTATTAGATGAGATATAGAGTAGGCGATAGCATCTGCTGCTACATTTAGAAATCATTGCGGAGTTGGCCAGCTGCGAGGGAGGAGGGCTTATGTTTGGAAAGATGTTTTTTGATGGTATTAGTTTGAATTGGTTTGATTGAAAAGGAATTGAGGCTTCTGTCTAATTAATTAGGAATAGAATGCTCTTATTCTATTGTATACTTGTTACAAGCTGTATCTGAGCCATCTGTACAACAGGTTAAATGTGGAATACCAGTGGTATCTTGAACTGATGACAGCACTTATACCAGTGGTACCCTGAACTGGTGTCAGCACTTATACCAGTGGTATCCTGAACTGGTGACAGCATGTATACCAATGGTACCCTGAACTGGTGTCAGCACTTGTACCAATGGTATCCTGAATTGGTTTCAGCACTTGTACAAGAGATATCCTGAACTGGTGTCAGCACTTATACCAGTGGTATCTTGAACTGGTGTCAACACTTATATCAGTGGTATCCTAAACTATTGTCAGCACATAAGCTGATTATATGGCAATGCTTGATGAGGGACTAATGGGGTAAGTATTTTGCTTTGATAATAAATGTAGTCCGGGTCTAGCAAGAAGATTTGAAGGCATTTTTTGGAGATGAAGTGAGAGACACATACAAGTATATTGCTTTGGATGAAAATAAGCTCATTTTACAAATCACACCACACATTAGTTTGGGAGAAATGGCCGCAGCTATGTATTTATTATGCCAATCAAATTAGATATCAAATCAGTGCCACATCATAAGTCAATGACAATCAAATCAATGCCAAGCAAGCATATTCAGATGTGCGCAAAGGGCAGAATTTGGAAGGAAGTCACATCCAAATAACCAGGATATAACATACCACCAAAGTCCCTGCAAATGCTCAACCAATACCAATGGCTGAAGGGATATACAAACAAACACCGACAGTTCCGTTACCTTTCAGCCAGATACTAGTGGCTAAATGGGACCTGCCACTTGTGGGACTTCAAGCTGTGGCTCCCAGCCTGCCCATTACTTAGGATGGCCTACCCAGAGAAGGGACAAGCTGTCCAAGCCTGCATCCCTCCTCAGGTGGCATATTCCTTTGTAGTTTTAATTTTTCAAATCTGCCCTTCTGACACAGGAAGATGGCTTGTCCTACATGCCATCTTTCCCCCAAAGTAGATTTGCCAACTTTGCCATTCCTTCTTTAAGGTTTTCTATAGATAACTTTGTTCCTGAATGTGACAAGTGAACTCCGTCACTTCTGTACAGTTCTGGTGAACTGATATTAGTGTGGTGCAGTACACAACCCTATAGTTTTCTTACCTGCTATTTAATAAATCTGTTGGTCAACTTCCTAACCCTTTTCACTGCTCTGACTATATTTGCTCTTTGCTGGACCGGTCTTGGAAATATGTCTGACTGAACATGCTCACTGTTCAGCCAAATCTGTCTGATCTGCCTGGACCATATCCCCCATATTAGTACAATTAAATTTGTTTCAGGTAATGACTCAGAATGTTCTGTTAATGCTGCCAGCAGGTGTCACCACTGCATTCTTCTTCCCAGCCAACAAACACACATTTCTTTCTCTTTGAAACCCAGGTTCTGCCTAGATTCATCCAATTCTCTGGCCACATGGTAAATAAAAGAATGCCCCTTTATGATACCTGCAAAAGAGAATAATGATTAGTCATGATCTGACATATCTTTTGTAAGCCTGCAATCTCTGACCTAAGTGTAGTACCTCCATTTCTGATGCCCCTTTGCCTAGGCATGTGAAGATCCAGGCTAGCTATGGCTTTTACAGCACTCCCCTGGATTGGTAACTAAATAAGGGAACACAATCTTTGTGACACAAGAATAGTGCATTACCACTCTGAAGCATCACCTGGTATTTCTTAAACCATCTAACTATGTCCCACTCTCTAGCCTTCAAAGGCTCAAGCTTCAGCCATACTCCTTTCCAAGCTGGTCCATTATACTGTTCATCACTTGAAGCCCTACCCTGCCCACCTCTAGCTTAATATCACTGAGCTCTAGAACCCATGGAGGGTTGTCACTCTTAATGCACTGCACTATCTCAGATATCCAGAAGGAGCCACAAAATGCTATTAAGTGTGCTGCCTGAAAACAGACAGTTCATATTCCACACTACATACCGCTCTTCAGTACTCTCCATAGCCATGCAAAAATTACCCAGCTTGATGGACTGCTGCACATCTGCTCTCCTGACCTCCATTCTTACCCAACATTGGATCATCTTTCAAGTGCTTTGATGGTGTCCTGCCATCCTCTCACCCTTTGGCACCAGAACTTCATCTAGACATGCTCAACTTTATTAAACTAAAAATGTAACTTAATAGCTGTGGTATAGGTAATGGCCATCTTATTTGCCACCCTGCATCAGCCATTGTTTCAGTAAAATGAGCAATACCATCATGTAGTTGGATGCCGTGCTTTCTTTACTATGCCTCATGTTCATTTTTCATCATGTGCCAAAGGTGTTGTGGAATCCTATAAGGCTTTGTGTCTGCTATTGTCTACAATTGCCTGGATATGAACCACTGAAAATGAGAAAGTGAGTCTGCAATAGCATTCTCCATCATGTTATGCTGAATGTTATGTTATGCTGCCTGCATTTCTGTCAAACTGTCTTTTTTTGTTTTTTTAAGCATTTGTTTAGCTGCAACAATTATGTAAATCTCCATGTAAGTGCAGTTTTTTCTATTCATGTATTATATTTTTACCTCTGTGTATATGTAGTTTCCTATATTCATGTATTTTATACGTTGATGCCATGTAGATGTAGAATTTTGGTTTTAATGCACAACTCATACTGTCTGCCTTTGGTCATTTGTGATGAGTGCTCTACCCTGGTAAACAAGATATAAACAAAATACAATAACATACATAAAACTCTGAGCCTTCTTTACTTGTCCTGTGTTGCTAATCCTCCTTACATGGATAGCTGACTGCTCCCATATTGTGCCCCAGAACATACTGTGCTTTTCCTGCAGCTCTCTCACCCTAATGTGTACTGCCCCATCTCTCTTACCCTGATGTTTACTGCCCCAGCTAGATAAATTCCAGACTGTACTCATTACCATTCCTTAAATCAGAACTCGGCAAACCATTTCCCATTCAAATACTTCCCAAAAACTAACTGTGGGACAGTAATAAAAGGTCTACTGTACGCACCCTGTGAAACTTGTTAACTCTTCTTAGCTGCCACAGAGCACTGAACCACCAACTGTACTGGAGAGTGAAGCAACACTCCTCTTGTCACCACTCGAACACTCCCTTTGTCAGCACCCCAACATCCCCCCCTTGTCATCACTCCAACACTCCACTTGTCACCACTCCAACACCCACTTGTCACTACTCCAAAACTCCCTTTGTCACCACTCCAACACTCCATTTGTCAACACTCCAACACTCCCCCCTTCTCACCACTCCATTTTGCTCCTTGAACTGCCTTATTATCAGCCACTCTGGCTTAAACTCATTTAAGAGGCTTAATTCTGAAATCACCCATGCTCCATGAAGAGCTCCAAACAAATATCTGCAGAAAAATAGACACGTGATTTAAAAAAAGTTGGCAGTTTATCTTAACATACTTATGGAGTAGCATTTAGCATACAATAAGCTAAACAGTATACCCAGTAGGTCTCAACTTGCATGACAACATAGAGTTATACAGCAAAATAGATCCCTTAAGTAAATGTGATGATTGATTCTCCCCTCTTTTTTTTAATTTTCCAGCCTGCAAGTTTGACTTTCTCATATTTCACTGATGACCACAGTCAGACAATAATGCCAGATATTACAGTTTCTTACCTCTTATTGCTCAGACAATGCACACTGATACAGTAACTGTGGTCCTATTAACTTTAAAGTGCATTACATTTAACACTTCTAAATTCTCCTGATTCTGGCTTTTGTCTCTCCCTTAAGTTTGACTTTTCCCAGAATTCTTAAACCAAGAAGTTAAGAAATATGCTGCATCTTTCAGCATTGTTGTAGAACAGTACCTCCCCGGTCAGTCTGTGCAGAAGTGCCTTGTATGACTGACATGCCAAATGGTTGTAATGTCATATGCAAATGATGCATAACTGACTAACATGCAGATCTGACAATGAGATTGTGCATACATTAGTTGTTGATTTACATATCTGCCAATCACCCGAGTACATTTGTGAGTGTTCAATGAACTAAATTCTGCAGGTGTTCAATGTAAGTTGTAAGGGATATCTATCAGATTATCGAAGTATCGAAAGTTCAAAATTCATATCGTCATGACCATATGACTGAAGTTTTGAAACTTTGAAAGTTTTGAATGGAGACTGTGGTAGAGCACGGAATGGGAAATTTACATTTTCCTCAATTTAGTGCAATCTTGGAATTGGTATATTTAATTTGCAAGGGGTGTGGGGGGTGCAGGGGGGCTTGCCCCCCTTCAAAAACATAAAATATTACCTGGACATAGTCCTATTTCTCATTAGGTAATTGTAGTGCCCCCTCAAGCTAATGTGCCGAATACCCAATAAATATTCATGCACCTAGTGAAAACATCAAGATGCATTCATTTGTTATTCAAACATGTCACAGGGTGTTGGGTAGTGGGCAGGGTTTAAGGGGAACTTACTACTGTGCACCTGGGGAGGTACTGTTCTACAACATTGCCCAACTTTCTACCTCAAGACACAGAGGACCTTCATTCTATCAGACTGGAGATTTTTTAATACTTCTAAATTCTCCTGATTTTGGCTTTTGTCTCTCCATTAGGTTTGATTTTGCTCAGAATTCTTAAACCATGAAGTTGAGTGATATGATGCAACTTTTTGCCTCAAGACACAGAGGTTCATTCATTCTATCAGAATGAAGATTTTTTTAATGGATACATATATACACATACACATACTCAAATTAAATATAGAGTTCTATTTGCTTTTACCTAAGATTTCTTGTTATGTATAGCTGAATTCTTGCTGCAAACTGGTGTGAATATCCAAAAAAAAAAAAAAAACACATATTTGTGTGTTTGCAGATTTACAAACTAAACTTACAAGAATATATAAGGCAATAGTGATTGCTAGGAAAATTTTACAACTAAAGGCATTTACAATTCCAAAAATTACGAGGATAAAGCTGTAGAACATTTCCCTCAGGAATTGTACATGAAAAGTCATAAAACCTTTTTATAAACTTGCATAATGGTATCTGTTTTGTCTTGACTCAACTCCCCCCATCCATAGAACTTAATGACTCTGGGGGGAAGGGATGAAAAACACAAGCTAACAAACCAGTTTTACTGCTCTTACTAAAACTTTTACAGTCATGAGCCAAGATCTTAGCTTGAATTTAGCAGCTAAAATGAAATCTTTTGCATTTTTTTTTATTTTTGGAACACTCCCAACTTCCTTATACAGGATTATGCCTTAAATCTGTTGTCTTATCCTCCATGAAACTTTGCAGGAATAAACAATATACAAAAAGAAGAATCTAACTAATAAGTTAAAAGCTTTGCCCTCATCTGAAATATTCTAGATTTCTCTGAAACTAATCACCATCTGAGTAGAACCTACACTTATTAAGCTAAAGCCCACTACTCTAGCTGCAGACAACTAACCAGCTGAATTCTTAAAACTAACAGCTGAGGGAATTGCCTATTCAGTATCCATTGTTATTAATAGATCCATAGCAGAACATCAAGTCCCTACCAATTGGAAAACATCCCACATCAACATTAACTTTTAAATTCATTTTAAAGATGACTGTACAGTTGCAATTTTATGTTGTATACAGTATTGTCACTGTTGATTTTTCTCAAACGCTATGTTTGCTGAATTACAATCAATTAATTAATTATTCAATTGTTGCAGTAGTATATCAGGGATGGGCTATACCTTATTCATTCAGTACTCCGATGATGCCCTAAAGGAGACAGGGTGAAAGCGCTTAGTACTCAGTTGTATATCTTGGAAAGTTATTTAATTTGGATGGTCGTTTTCTTTTTTATTTTATTTTACTTTATGTCAATAAATTGTTTAAACCAGTTTCTACGGTTTGCTGAGTGGCTTTTACCATCCCACATCATCCCACTTCATAAAGGGGGTACATCAACTGATCTATCTAATTACCATCTTATCACAATCTTATATCCACTGTCTAAGATACTACTAGTTCACAAACAAACCACAGATTACCTACAAACTAACAATCTACTTACCAATACTCAGCATGGTTTCTCACCATATCAAAGTACAACCACTGCCCTAATGTCTTTTACCAATACTGTCAATCTTCACAGAAACAACAATAAATATGTATCCTCCAGCTTTCTAGAGCTATCAAAAGCCTTCAATATGGTCTCACATAATAAACTACTAAATGTCCATGCTGAGATTGGCTTATGTCGGTCTACTCTTGCCTGGTTCCAGGATTACCTATCCGGGCACCAGCAAGCAGTACATTTGCAACAAACACTATCGTCCCTTCTCCCAGTGACCCTAGGAGTCCCCCAAGGCTCAATATTATGGTCCCTATGTAGAACAGAGCATGTGTTGTAACTTTAAGAGGTATTTCAACACGAAGGCATGTGCATATAAACAGAGAGCACATACAGGCAGCAGTGCCATTTTGAGAGAACAGCCAGAGTGTTAACATGTATGAGTGCAGTAGTCAATCTGCTTATAAGTTTATTTACGTTTAAGTTACTAAGCCTCAATTCTGATGTGCTTGTATATAATAAAGCTGCTTGAACTGAACCCACACCTGTTCATCTGTTTTATCTTGACCGGATAAGCAACATGGTTTCAGAAGCGGGATGTCTAAAAAGGACATGGTGTCAGAAGCAACATGTCTGAATGACATGGTGTAAGAACTAGCATGCCTGAATGACATGACACCAGAAGTGGCATATCTGAACAACATGGTGTTAGAAGTTACTTCCCAACCCACTCAAACAATTAAGAAAAGTCAGAAATGAATTTCAGTTAATAAAAAACTCTCATAAATGATTTATTTCACAAAGAAAACAATAAGAAGCATAAGCAAAGCACAAAATGTATTATTAATCAAATGAAAAGCACAAAACACAATGGGCAGGATTCATGAAGGCTTGCACGAAGTTTAAGAGACGTGTAAGACTCCATGCAAGCCTCGCGATCCAGGAACAGCCCGAATCTCCGTGTAAGAGACCAGCTAAAACGTCTCTTACACGGACTGGGTGTGGATATGCTAAATACCTCACTTGCAGCCGAAAGGCATGCAAATGAGGTAGAGTAGCAATCCATGAAGCAGAAAGCAGCCCGTGTAAGAGCCGTTTTAGCTGCAGAAATGTACTCAGTTGACAACTGAGTATGTTTCTGCAAAAATCACAATGCAGCCATGTCATCTCCAAATAAAGGGTGCATATGTGTCAGGCAGCATGCCAATGGCCAAATATGTGGCCACTGGCAAGGTACCCCGATGCAAATATGAAAAATAATTCTATTTTTTTTTTTCGCCGATGTTTAAACGCAGCTCAGCCCCGCGCAAACGGGTTGCGCTGTATAACACATAAAATGAAGGTTATAAACCCACAAATGTGGGTTTTATGCAATACATGGATTTACAATACAGGGACCAGCAGACCAAAAACAACATGGCCACTGTTTAGTGGTTGCTAAGGGGGTAAGCTGAGTCTAAGAGATGTAATTAAGCATTAGTAGGCAATCTGATGTAAATGAGTGTTACGATACTGAATTCCACTGTCACATAGCAAATGATCACATTCTGAGTAGTGTAAGAGATACTTAAGGGGGAGGAATAGAGTAGGAGATAGGTGACATCACAGGGGGGAATGGTAGAAAGAAGTGCAGTTCATTGGAGGTCAGTGTTACATGACAGATGTCAGACACATATCATGGAAAGAGGGGTGCCACAAGATAAGCATGGGAAAGTCAAAAAATGGAAGGTGTACACTGTTACTTACACCAAAGTTTCTTGTTGGGCATGCATGCGCACGTGTGCGCTCCATGAGGTGCGGGTAGGACAGTGTGTGTGCGTGTAGGACAGACTGAGCATGTGGGAGCCTGTTGGCAGACTTGTAAAGCTGTTTGCGCTGGTGTGCGTGCGTTTTAACCTGAATAAGCAGATTCTGAACCATGTAATCATGTGTGCGCGTGTGTAAGCCACTGTGAGCGTGTTTCTGCTGGTATGCACGTTGCTCCCCCCTGAGGAAACAGAAAGGAAAAAGGAAGCAACAGAATTAGTAGGAAGCTAGCAGGGAATACTGCTGGAGCTAGCAGGTGAAAACAATTAGAAGCAGGCAATTACACAGGCAGAATAGTAGCTCAGCCAAGCACTTAAAACTCTGCAAACAGCAGTGCAGGATGTTTCTCTCAAGAGACACTGCAAGACAGGAGTAAGCTATTAGAAGTGAAAACTGAAAAAGCTGAACTCAGAGCAGAAATGCTAGGGGCTGCCATAGCTGTCATAAGGAGAAATAGGCGACTTGCTGAGGGTGGTGACAATGCAGATGGTGCCAGACAACCCACAGTGAGGAGACAGAGAAGAGTGTACAGGCCCAGGGTCACCTACCATGGGTTACATGAGCTGGAGATAGTAGAGTGCTATAGAGTGGACAGAGACCTCCTGCAGCAAATTGTCAAGCTGTGCAGGCCACGCCTCACACACAGAACCAACAGAGGGGAACCCATCCCAGTGGAAACCAAGGTATGTGTTGGCCTAAGAATACTAGCAACAGGTACCTTCCAGAGACCAACTGGTGATATGATGGGGATATCACAGGCATCAGCCTCCAGGATACTGCACCAGTTCCTGAATGCCATGTCAGCACATGTCGGTGATCATGTATATTTCCCCAATGCCTGTGAGGTATTGGCCAGCAATATGAGTCTCTTCCAGCAAATAGCGGAATACCCTGAGGTAGTGGGTGCAATAGACTGCACGCACATATGCATCAAAGCACCAGCCGGTGAGCGGGGTAGGGCCTACATTAACCGCAAGGGCTTCCCCTCCATCAACTGCCAGGTCATGTGTGATGCCCAGGGCATAATAATGATTGTGTGTACTGGCTGCCCTGGGAGCTACCATGATTCCCACATTTGGCATTTGATGCAGCTGTTATACACACCGCTGTAAAGATAAATCCAGTAAATAACACAACACTGAGCAAAAAACGACCTTTATATCACAAACACAAAGCTTTCAGGTATTACACCCTTTCTCAATGCTTTAACAAAGGTTCACTTAAAAACAGTTTAAGTGAAACCAATTATTGGCTTCATCCAGATTTTGTGTGCTAAGGTTGAGAGCTATGGTAAGAACTGAATTCACTGAATATGTTTGGGGGCTATATTCCCCCATTACTGGCTTTGTCCGGGTGTTTTTTGCTAAGAGATTGAGAGCTATTGTGAGAATTGAATTCACTGAATGTTTGGGGGCTGTATTCACCCATTATTGGCTTTGTTCAGGTGTTTTGTGCTAAGAGGTTGACAGCTATGCTATGGTGAGAACTGAATTCACTGAATGTTTGGAGGCTGTATTCACCCATTATTGGCTTTGTTCAGGTGTTTTGTGCTAAGAGGTTGACAGCTGTGCTATGGTGAGAACTGAATTCACTAAATGGTAGCCATTTAAGTTTCCGTCTTCCTCTTTTATAAAACAGCTGATTTGGCATAGTGGTATGTTGCTCTGACTGTTTTGCACAAGGTCCTGGGTTTAAGGCTTGGCAGTGAAATGTATGGTAGTAACACAGCATTTTATTCTAGCAAATTTCCAACATTATACAAGCAATGTTTAAAATGTGTCCCTGTTTTTTGGGCTTTTGTCCCCCCCACAATAAACTTTGTCTTTTTCCAGATTTCTTTGTGCTGCAAAGTTCAGAGGTATAGCTGAGTGAGTAGATTTTACAAGAAGCTGACAGCTGCAGGGGAGCAACAGTTTAGTGCTGCTTATGCTGAGTCTGCTTGCCTTGGTAATAGCACAACAAGTAATATACTTGCGCTTGATGCAGAAGGCTGTGGGTTCTATTCCCACAGTAGATAGATGCATTGCTGATACTGTACTTTGCAAAGGGGATGAATGCTGCACTCATTTTTGGCAAAGATACCTAATAACTATGAACCTGTTATTGTTTGCCATCCATTCCCTGTTGCAATATTGCTAGCTTATCATTTTTTAGTGTAAGATAGGCAACTTATTCCTCAAGGGTAACGGGCACTTTATTTGTAGATGAAACAAAGAAATACAAAGTTGTTTGCTAGCAGCAGCCTCTTCATTAGTTACAGATCTCTTTAATGTGGAATTATTTAGATGACTTTTACTTCAGAGATTGTGCCTACGCACTGATACTGGTGGACTGTAGAAGTTTGAGTAGACTTTTATGATGGAAATGTTCTGAATTGGGCAGTTTTGCCATTACTGGTGCATGCATTTTGTTTCATTGTTTACTGGAAAAATTTCAAAACAAATTTAATACACCCTCTAAAACTGTACTGTATTGTACAAGGAATATAATTTAATACAATCAGGAAGGTGTATGAACGAACATGTGTATGTTTCGTGTGCAAGGGGCCTGTGATTTGAAAACAGTCCAAACCCAAAGTTAATCTGCCGCTGGCAAAATGTATTTTCTTTGAATGTGGGTTTCAATGCTGTTTCAGTAAATGTGAGTTTTCAAGGGCAGAGAAGTTTTAATGCTAAGTCTGTTTTCATTGTGAGACTGCATTGCAGATATGATATCTATTAGTGATTGCACTGTAAAATGCAAAATAAAACTTTCAAATGAAGTCCAAATCATCACAGAAGTAAAGCAATATGCACATTAGTGTTTATGATTTTTGTTTTTTGGCTTTTCCTGGTTAGTGTTTATGGTAAATGGGGTGAAATAGCCAAGTGATGGTTCATTGGAATGGATGTAGGGGGGGAAGCTCCAATCAACCATGATTTTGTGAGGGGGGGGGCAGCAAACTCAGAAAGCACCAGCTGAACTATACCTCTCAACTGTCCAGATTTTTGCAGAATGAAGAGATTTTTGCTTCTTATTTTTGGTTTGTTTCTCATAAAATTTGTGTTTTTCTGTCAAATCATTTAGGAATGAAGTCACCAAATAATGACAGACACTGAGTTTCAGACTTCATAACCTTCAGAAAAATGCATGCTAAAGCAAGACCTGTTATTCTATCAACTGTCTCAGTTTATACAAGAGCAATTTTTAGTACTGTTTATAAGTTCCCCCAATATATTTGGCCTTGTCCAGATTTCCTGCATTAACAGGTTGAGAGGTACGTGCAAATAAATTGCTTTATAGAATTAGGCATATCCAAACCTCTCAACTGTACTGGATTTTGGCTCAAAATGTTGCTCTTCCCCTAATAATCTCTCCGCAAAATGGCAATTTTGGAAGAAAACATGGAGGGTTTACAATTAATAAATAACTGTAATAATCGGTTATAGATTGCTTTTATTTCATAAATGCATGTTGATTCTTTTATTTTGTCAGCTGCTCAAGTTAGCAGTACTAATATTAAAAAGTGTCCCTTCTTTGCAGGTATTGTGTGGCTATTTTATATTTTTGAATCACATTTTTGGTCCATTTTTCATAAAATTGTGGGTTTTTTTTTTTTTGCAAATTAGTGGCAAATCATTAAAGACTGAAGTTAGAAAATAATGACAGACATTTCAGTTTCAGATTTCATACCCTTCAGAAAATTAATACTAATGCAAGATCTACTATTGTATTATCTTTCTAAGTTTATAAGAGCAATATTTAAAAATTGTCCTTATTTTGGGGCTTTTTTCCCACTTCTATGTATGGCTTTGTCCAGATTTCTTGCTCTGAGGTTGAGAGGTATGACAAATGTGTCAGGGCCATCACAGTCAGCCAGAGACATTTCAAAGTGTGACATACTTGTTCCACCCCACTCCCCTATGTAGTGATTCTGAATGTGTCCAAGCAAGGCAAGAAACAGTATGCAGTGTAAATGTGCAGACTGTCCCCCCATCCAAGGTAGACACAAGTACTACAATGGTTTTTCATCTGTCCTTGATTTTGCAGAATGTTCTGGTTTCTGTCATATTTTTATACTGTTGATTTATGCTTATTATTTAGAAAGTGCCTGTTGCTCTGTGTTTAAGTAGAAATGCTTTAACGACCATCTGGTAAGCTTGTCTGAGATTGTAAGAGTCAAGTAAGTTTTAATAAGCATACTGTTAACGAATTGCCAACATTGAAAGCCTTTCTGTTGTTGCCATGCATAAAACACTTACATAACTAGATAACATATAAAGCCTTGGGTATTTAAATGCATATGACAGTATTTGTAATAAAGGACAGGATTACATTATTTTAAGAGCTCATTACAGGCTTTACCTGCAAACTAAACAGAATGCCAATCTATCATGTGTGGTCCATATCCTGTGCAGTAATCCTTTAAGCAATGTATGTTGAGCTTGTTTCCTGTTTGCTTTTCATTTTTTACTTTGATCATGTTTTCCCCATGAAACAAGTAGATAGTTGTTGTCAGGCAGCAGGTCTTTTTTGGATAAGAAACATTTTTACAAGTGGGGATATCACAGAGATTGCTACTTTCAGCATGTTACTTGGTACTTTAATAAAGCTGAATATAAATTATAATTAGAACCGCAGTGCAAGGAGAAGTGGCTTGAATTGAGTGCTGCTTGTTTTTTTATACTTGATTTTAACTGGCATTCCAGTAATGTATTTAAAAAGTAATTTATTTTTTCATGCCTCACAACCTTTTTGTTTCCATCTAGATATTAAGTAAGCTGCCATGCAGCCAATGGATTGAATTTTTTTTTTCTTCTACACTTCCCTTTTTTCTTGATTGGACTCTCATAATGATAGTTTGGCACCCAGAGCAGCATATTTAATTAAAGTTACAGTTTTTGTGGTTTTGAACATAACTCCTCCCCTTTCTAGTTGGCCACACCCATTCCCAATGACCCCACCCATTCAGCTATCTCCTGCAGTCCCCCTTTGATTTGAAGTCACCAGCTGCCACTGTGAACTGCCTGGCCTGGAATTCCTGTTCACTATTTTTGTGTGGTAGTTTTTTTTTTGCATTTTTATTAGTTTTTGGAATTTCATGGCTGAAGGAATGGATTCTAATGTGTTGGCGGACACTCTGTCAATTTTTAAGGACTCCAATGGAGGAGATGGCAATTCCACAGTTATGAGAGGAGAGTTCAACAAACTCTTGCTGCTTTTAACACAGCTTGTTTCCAATAACAAGGACTTAACAAATGGAAGTGCCAGCGGTTTGCCTGGCAACCAATTGCAGCTTCAGGATTTGAATTACACATGCGTTTTGCATGCAATGGCAAACCAAGCTGTTGCTGGGGAAGTAGATAGAGGAGACTCGAGTTTGCACCCAGAACAACACCAGAATCCTCACATTGGGGACTTGGCTCTGAATTCGAAAGTAAATGAATTTAAAGAAAGAGGGAAAGTTGGCGACCATCTCAATTCTGATGCCTGGTCTGGCAGGAGATTCAGTTTCAGTGAAGGTACTTTTAACAAAAATGAGACTTTTGGGGACATGTTAAAACTTTTTAAGAGAAACTGTTTAATCTCAAAATTATACAGATGGAAATAGATTATCTGACTGAATGTTTAACTGTGAACAGAGTCCCCAAAGGACTCCGTGTTTTTAAATATTCGAACAATGTTAAACCTAACAACTGGCTACATAAACAACTACTTGAACTATTTAATAAGACAGGTATTGAAATGCTTAAATTAATGATTAGGGACTATGAGACTCAAAGAGATATACTGAAGGAAGTGAATATGTTACACAGCAAGATTATATCGGACAGTTTGTTTAATGTTGAAAAGGGAAAATATGACTGTACATTCAGAGATATTGATTTGTTCTGTGACAAAATTATTAACAAAAAATTTAAGAAACTGCAAAGGGACCTGTTGGAATACAGGGAAGGGTGGGCATATGCATCACCCGAAGATTCCCATTCTGGACACGAAGCTGAGGAAATTCACACAGAACTTGTGGATGAACTGGGGGGTTACTATTAATAAAGACAATACAGGGTACCCTTTGGTCCAGCTCCCTTTAAAGAGAAGTGAAAGGTTAGCCCAGAAACAAAGGAGCCCTACTCACTACTACCCCCAGGGGGCAGATACAATGGAAAGGGTTGGAATTATCATCCCATTTGAATGAACTATTACTAGTTGTTGCTGGTGATTCAACAGGGGCGATTATGGATTCTTAAGGTAATGAGAATTTTGAACACATAACAAGGGAAGATACACAGACAGGGAGTGTGGATATTATGGTCACCTGTGAAGGGAGAAAATGCAAACAGGGAAATTTCACTATATTTAATTTTACAGACATTGAGATTAAAAATGAACACTTTCAGTTATTTACTAAAGGTTTCCAGTTTGTCCCTTCCCACTCAGGTGGTTTAGTGAGCACATTGATTGATCTTAAGTTGTTCATTAGACAATTTAATTTAACATTTTTTTAAGGGACAGGACTATAACAAACTGGAATTATATAAGAAAAGCCTATTTAACCCCCCCTATCAACCCATCCCTAAAAATGTTTGAAGAAATAGTAGAGTGGGACATCAGAAGAATACCAAAGAGAATTGGTTTCCAATTTTTCTGATGGGGAGAGGAACTTACTCAACCATCTGAGGGACAACAAATGTAGGATTATGAAACCAGATAGGGGGTGGGGTCATGTTGATGGACTAGATGGATTATGAAACACACATGTATAATATTTTACACGATCTAGACCAGTACATGGTGGTCTCAAGAAACAAGATTAATATTGCCTGTTCAATAATCAACTATTATTTATTTGACCACTTGTTACAGGGTACTATTAATGAAAAATTATACAACTATTTTCATGTAGAAAACCTAAGATTCTCACAATTTTTGGGATACCAAAAAGTCACAAAGGGGTTGAGAACTTGAAATTCAGACCCATAAAGGTGGATGCAGGATCCATTACTGAACCCCTTGCCACTTTTATTGATTTTAAACTGAAAGAATTTATCAGTTCGGTGGCTCACATCACTAAAGACTCTTGGGATTTTCTTAAGTGTATGACCAGTGAGACATTTAGTAGGGCAGTACATTTAGTCACTATAGATGTAGTGGAGCTTTTCCCCCATATCCCACATGACAAATGTTTAGAGTGGTATGAGGAAGTTTTAGGTGACTTGTCTGGTTTGGATGGTAACATGACTAATTTGATTGTGGAGTTCATGGATATCATTCTGAAGAACAATGTTATGCATTTAAATGGTGAATTTTACAAACAGATGAAGGGGGTTGCCATGGGGGAAGCCTGTGCCCCCCTTTATGCAAACTGTGTTTTATATTATTGGGAACAGAATTTTGTTTTTAACACTGATTGGAACAGATTTATTTCCTTCTACACTCGATACCTTGATGACATTTGTCTTTTATGGGAAGGTTCAATGTAGACTTTTATGGAGTTTGCAGGCTACATTAATAACTCAACATATTTTTTTGCCATTTACCCATACCATTGCCCAATCAAGTATAGATTATTTGGACATTACACTTTACAAAGATTACACCAACTTGTGTTTTCAATCTAAATTGTTTAGAAAAAGCACAATCTCCGATTCTTATTTACATTACGACAGTGGCCACCCTTTTTATCAAAAGAAAGGTATTACTAAGGGTCAACTTATCAGGGCATTGAGAATGCCCATTGCGACTGGAATATTTTTGGAAGAGGTAAAAACTCTTACCCAATTATTTTTGGTGCAGGGATACCCCAAACAACTTATAGATTCACTGGCCAAGAAAGTAATCATGAATCGGGACACCAAATATTCCCCCTTGTTGGGATTAGGGAGAAATACACTGGGACAGTTGGACAGGGTTGATGAGGTACATGTAGGGACATTCACACCTTTTCCAACACTTCTGCACAAGTTGAAGACATAGTGAAGAAACACTGGACTATCTTAAAGGTGAATGAAGAAACCAAAAATTATCTCCCCGAGCGACCCACTTTTGTTAGGAGGGACACCAGTTTGAAAGAATTATTTGAAAGGATTGAGGTAAGGAACTTGTTTAGTGGAAATGGGAAACAGGGGACCTTCAAGTGTGGGTCATTTAATAAGTGTTACTACATGATGGAAAAGGGTAAAGTTTTTATTCCATCTAGGAAATTTTGCTTGAGAGCATCTAGTTATTATAACTGTGGGTCCAAAGCGATGATGCATATAGTGATTTGTGAGACATGTTGCAGTTTCTATATTGGGAAAACAGAGAGAGAACTTGGAGAGTCTATGAACACATATATGATGTGTCTAGGGTCAAAGAATCTAATGCACTTTATAGACACTCTGTTGTTTGCAAAGATATGAAAATTAAGTTTTTTGTACTTGAGCAGGTGGCTGTTGATCCCCGAGGAGGTTGTTGGGAATCCAGACTGGAATGCAGGGAGCTGTAATGGCAGCTCAAGTTAGACGCAGGAAAGACCCTGGGACTTAATGATCAAATCAGTGGTAACAGCGTACAGAAACTTAGGGCAGCCAAATTATAGTTAGTTATGGTAGACATATCCCCACAAAGGACTGGTAACATTAAGTTGGCCTATACATATATAATTCACCATCAACATATAATATATTATTTAACACACACACTTTTTTATAAAATAGATTTTAGAGAAAATGAAGTTAGTAAAATGGTGTTTGTTTATGTAGCACTTTCAGAGAATGTATTATATATGAACACATGCAGTCCTTTTAACATACATTTTTATCATTTTTAATGAAAGGAATGGCAATACATCTTTAAGGATGTATAGCCATTTATTATTGTTGTTAATTGATGATACTATTTATATTAGGGTTGATTGAATGTCTAATTGTTCTGAAGAAGCCTGGTTGTGTTCCAGGTGGAAGCGCTTAACCTTTGTTACTTCATTTGGTGACATTGTTCATTCTGTAGTTTTATTTTGATCGTATCACTGGAATTAAACTGTATTTCAACACAAATCTACTGTCCTGCCTGGCCTGGAATTCCTTTTCACTATTTTTGCATGGTTGTGTTTTTTTGGACTTTTATGAGGCCAAATCAGGACATTCTGCTAAAATCTGGACCATTCTGAGGTATGCAAATCACTTGCAAAAAAGTAACAAATAATTAGAATTAAGAAGAGACAATATATTAAAAGAACACACTTAACATTCTATCCCAAATAGAAAAAAACTCTAACAGCACTACTGAAGGAACTAAATGAAAAGGAAAGAAACAGCATAATAACGTAAGAGACAGCGTCCTGTAAAAGGGGGAAAAGAGAAAGTGCTGATTAGTGAAAAGTAATGGAAAGTAAGTGAGGCCAAGCACAAGGTCAGTGAAGTGGATAATACTGACAATGTAAACTCTAATACTATAATGCAGTGGCATTAGAAGGATTACAGTAAGCCACAGACAACAATGAAAGAGAGAATGATTAATATACAGATATATTACAAAAAAGAATGAGGTAGTAACTGTAAATTATAAAGAGAAAAAAAAAATGGAAGGAAAAATTAACAAATGTCCTAACCAACAACAGGGAAACTCAGCAACAGTAAATTATCAGCTACAGAGGGTCACAGAATAAAATGTCACCAGGAAGGTCACAAAATAAATATGGGGAAAAAACAGAAAAAGGAAAGCCCTCAACCAAGATATGCTAACATAAGGAAGAAGTTCTTACTAAATCAGTCTTCCAACCCTAAACAATTTTAGTCTTCTATTAATGATATTCTGCACCGTGGAACATCCACCACTTCTGCAAACTCCCCCTATTTCACCCTAAAACCCATCCTGACCTCCAATAGCAAATAATTGCTTCTTATACTGAAACTCTGTTCTCTTTCAGTAGATCATCTCCCAGCAGAATACCTCAAGCTGGTTGTGAACTCCATAGCCTATCCTATATGTCTCTTCCAATGAACAGATCTAGCAAGGAATCTTATGTTCCTTCTCTACTGAAAAAATTCTTCACCATCCCCTTCATAAAGGAACAACTTCATCTGATCTAAATAGTTTAACACCTTTTGCCATATTATCCTCTTTGTCAAAAATTCTGGAGAAGTGCATTCACAAGCAACTTCATCAACATATTATTTAAGAAAATCTCCTGGCCCCCACACAGGATAGTTTTAGACCTGCTAAAACACTTCCATGGCCTTTTTAACTTTCACAGGTACTATTAACAAAGTCAGAGATGAAGGCAAACGTGTTTCCTCTGTATTCCTTGATCTCTCTAAAGCTTTTGATCAAGTCTCTCACCAAAATCTCTGCTACCAACTGTCTTCCCTTAGGTTATCACAACCTATGTTACTATGGTCTAACAACTACTTAACTGATAGATACCAATCTTCTAATGGCTCTCCACTTTTTCTCCCTTCCTTCCTTAAAGTGTGCTGTAAGCTTCTTTTTTCAGCCCTCTAATATATTCACTAGCAATTTACATATATCCTCTCAGCAAGTTTCCATATACACTATGCTTATGATTCTACCCTACTATGCATTTCTGACAACCTAATACAGCTTCAGAGAATTACTTAAGATGCCTTTAACTAATTTAAAAGTTGGCTACAGGATAATCACCTACTACTAAATCCACCAAAAAACTAAATTATTTTTTCCAAATCTAATTTCCACGAAAAAACGACTTTAAAATTAATAGTAAATAATACCATGATTGAAATTACCTGACATACAATACTACTTGGCATGACAATGGAAGACAATCTTAAACTTGATTTACATATCCACAACAGCATTAAAAAAAAACATCAAAAACTAGGCACCCTACAGCTAGTAAAGAAATTCCTTACAGACTCTGCCAAGGTAACCTTAGCTACTGCTTACCTTTTACCTTTTCTCCTCTATTGAGCCCCTATCATGATAAACCTGCAAGCCTCACTTAGTTGTAAATTTGAACAGTGCTGTAACAAAGTTGCCAGATTCACTTGCTACAAACCTTACCGGATGCACCATTGTTTATACTCATCTCACCTTAACCCCATAATAACATCCATACCCATCCACCTGCCCAGCAATTAGACCCCTACTCCAATACTCTCTTCCAAATTATCTCATTCAGTCCAATAATAATAACTACTGTTTACCATCTACAAACCAAAAAGGCTGCTGGGTCAGTCTTTATTCCAGTAGTATAGCTAGAACTTGGAATAAAATTCCTATATCAAATGAGGTCTGCCATACACCATCATTACAAACCATTATGAAGTCTTCTTCTATGCCTCCTAGCTTTGTCTCTCCTTTTGATCTGAGCTATAGCTCTCAAACATCCTTTATCACCTTTCTTTTACCTTCCTTTAAAGCACTAAATCACTTATCCTGCCTATCATCTTCTCATTATTATAGTACTTAAACCACTATACCTACTTCTAATTAGCACAACCAAATTACTATTCCATTTCTACTTTTCTGTTAGCACTCATCTTGCTTGTCTTTTCTATACCAAACACTATTGTATTTCTTAAATTACTCCAACCACTCTTCTGTTTAGAACCTCAGTGCAAGGCTTGTAAATTTCATGTTTGTGAATACCAATATAAATGTATTGTACTATTATGCTATGTATTCACTAAAATTGCATTATAAAATTTAATATTGATCACATTAAAAATTATACCTTGGAGCTTTTCTCCCTGGTCCTCCACTGAAAAAGGGCACCTGTTGCCCAGTTTTACTTTTACAGTAAACATGTCAATGAATAAATAAGTAAATAGGTCAAGAAAAATAAAGAGGGAATTTGTTTGAAAGAAAGTAGTCCAGTAATGTCAGATGCACTATGACATTTTTTATCATGCTGATAGGATACCGTGTAATGAAACTGATAGGTTGCAAATCAGCCAGAAAGGAAAGAAAGCCTTAACAGGATTTGATAAATAAGAGCAATAGAGTCTTATATATGCAAAGGACATAATGAAAACTGAGTGGTTATGTGTTTGCCAGGTGCTAAACATAAAAAATGTTACATCAGCATTGTACACACTTGAACTATCTTACAAGTCCTTTGATAGATTCTTGAGGCACATGGGGACAAATGATAGCAGTTTGAATTTTCTGCACTCCATAGAAAATGGGATAATAAATGCAATTACTTTTATTTCTGAAAAAAGAGGTTATTCCAATTTTTTGGAAACTGCTTTCATGAAACTATGAAGTGAGAAACAACAGAAAGCTAGTTTAGGCCATGCTTATGAATAGAAGACAGTACAACTAAAGGGATAGAACTCTTGTCTGTCATTCCACTTTAATCATAGGGATACATGTTTTTGTCAAAGGTAGTAGACATTATATCAAAAGCAGAAAGGGGAATCATAGCAAGTGAGCATGCCAGGTTCAGTCAGCAATGCATATAGTTGAGACAGCATGAAAACATTAGTTATAAATATTTGTATTTTGAAAATCAAAACTTTGATGCCAAAAAAGTTTTATAGTTAAGGAATGCGTACATACCAACCATTACCGAAATACTGCAAAAGGACAGAATGGATTCCTGTATCTGAGGGTTTAAGTTATACACGCAATAAGCATTATAAGACACGTGAAGCAAAATGTGCAATAATTTTGCTAAGAGATGACTGAAATTTATAAGATGTTCTTGAGCTTGATATATATCAAAGAAAATGCCTTTGACTGCATTTTGGTGATCAATTAGCCTAGGGACAATGTTTTTACCAATAAGAGGAATGCATAGACAAAGTTTCAAATGACAGAGTTAGATTACTTAACAAATTTCATCACATCAAAGCATGCATAGTGTACGATGATTGCTGGAGAATGGGTCATCCTTGGGCAATATAGATACTAGTACAAAAATGAGGATGATGTTTACTTCTTTCTTGAAAGATAACAGTTGCTCTCCACTAGAACAGTGATCAGGAAAAAATTAAATATATTGCACTTATACTTGAACATTTTTGATAAAATATTGCTGTACACTGGTGACTTTTCCAAGATGTGACCATTTAATTATATGATGAGCACACCAAAGTTAAATAAAAATAAGGAACACTTTGTGAAACTAATTACAGTAATGACTGATGGACTAGATTAAACTTGATCATCATCACCTGTCGACATCTCTCTATATTCAAAACCACTCTCCTACCTTCTTTGACACTCATGCCTGATGGTCACAAGCCTTCCCTCACACAGTCCATCCACCTCTTTGCTAGATCCCCTAGTTTCCTCTTGCCTTCTTTCTGTCAGTTCCAAATCTTCTTCACCAGATTGTTTTCTGCTTTTCTGCACTTCTGCTTGAAGCACTGTAATCTGTTTTCTTTGACTTTTTTTGCAATCGGAGCTACTTTGGCTTCTGCTCTGATGTCCTCATTTCTTCATCTGTCCCACACTGTGCATCCTACCACCTATCTCAAGTAGTTCATCTCCATCATCTCTAGGTTCCTCAGCTACTCCGCCTTTATTGTGCAGTTTTCTGTACCATATATAAGTACTGAACACAGGAAAATGCAAGGAAGTCCATGCATATGAGAGCAAAAATGCTCCAACAACTTTAAACCGTGGATTTTAGGAACAAAGAAGAACTGCAAGGATTGTACCAATGATAAAAGTTATTAATCCAAAACTTACAAAACACTTAAAACAATAAAATGCTTTAACTTTATCCCTGCATTTTTGTTCACCATAGAACTTCATCAGATTACTTTAAAACATCAGTCTCATCATTCCTTATATATGTTCAATGTAAAATATTTAGCCAATAAAACTTCTCCATCAGTTAAAATATTTTAAACCTAAATACACTATAAAGATATCTATATATTGAGATATAGAGAGAAGATCTATGAGTTTTATTGGCTAAATATTTTACATTGAACATATATAAGAAATGATGGGATTGATATTTTAAAGTAATCTGATAAAGTTCTACAGTGACAAAAAACGTGATGATAAAGTTAAAGTGTTTTATTGTTTTTAAGTGTTTTGTGAATTTTAGATTAATAAATAACTTTTCCCATTGGTACAAGCCTTGCAGTTCTCTTTGTGCCTAAAACCCACGGTTTAAAATACATAAGTACTGGTTGCACCACTGTTTTATTCTCTCTACTTTTCAGCTTTTGTGGCATTCTTCTGTCATACACTACCCCTTATACTCTGTGCCATTTGGCTGAAGCACCTCTGATTCCAGCTTGGACCTCTTCATTCAGAACTCAATAAAAGGACAGATGGTGCTCACGCAAACTAATAAACGGTAAAAAAGCACCACAACCAGGCGAAAGCACGAACAATAAGATGAATCCACACGCTTGAAGCACTTAAAAGCACGAGCAGTTTAATAAATACACACTTCTTTATTCAGATTTCCTTTCTTGTCAAGTGCAATTACCGTCTACAATGTTACAATCAATTTTAGTTCCTGTAGGACATATTTACATACTTTCTACACCATTAATGACAATAAACTGTAACTGCAGAATTGTTGTATACTAATATGTTGCTTAGACCCTGTGTTCTAGCCTTAATGTTCCTCTCTTGCTTTACTGAACAATTTTATTCACCGAGCCTTTTTTGTTGTTGTTGCATTATACAAATGCAATGCTGTTCAAATTTCACTTTAATAGGTATTGCTACTACTCTGCTTACATTTAAAAGAACCTTTGTTGTCATTACATGTTTTGTGAATTGTTTAATATCAACTGTACACTTTGTGTCACTTTATACCTGGGTTGAACCTGACGATAGTCCGTGTGAAATCAGTATCCTAGTCCAGTTAATGAACACACACACAAATAAATATTCCTTACCTAACCACCAGATTCTTAGACAAACTAAGAAGTATCAGAATTGACTTCCCATAATACTCTACATCTATTTTACTGTTAGTGGAGCCCACAAAAACATGTATCTGCCATAGGTTCATAGGTTCATAGGTTCATAGGTAGGTACTAGGCTATCGGCCCAAGGGCCTATGCAAGCCTAGCCAACAAGATTCCCTGGCTTACGCCACCCAAAAAAGTTATTTTCCTGTGCCACTAATGAGCAGAGACACAGAAGTGATCTCCGGGGTGTATTTCCTATTTCCCATCCACTCATCAAGAACTTTGCTTGACATAGATGGGTAGCCTGTTCCAGAGTATGGGAAGTCTCTGGGATAGGAATCTATTCCTCCAGCATGTCCTGTTTATTGTGGTGACAAGGTTTAGGTCCCTAGAGTGTGTAGCTCGGAGGGATTGGGATTTCTTTAGGTGTAGCATGTCCAACAGCTCTGGGTTTGACATAGCTTTATATGTTAGGTAGAGATCACCTCTGAGTAGGCGATATGCTACGGAGTAAAGCTGGAGTTTTTTGAGGCGGTCAGTGTAGGGCATTTGTTTGAGTCCAGTAATCCCCTTTGTGAAGTACTTCTGTGGCCTTTCCAGCTGCTGCAGATGTCTTGTGAGGTACATTCCAAAAGGGGTGTTGTACTCTATAATGGGTCTAATGAGTGATGAGTAGAGGGTAACGATGACCTCTTTTTTCCTGGACGAGAACCCTTTTATGATGAGGTGTGCCACGTAGAAGGACTTCCTGACTACTGTGGCGATGTGACTATCAAAGGAGAGACTACTGTCCACCTGGGTCCCAAGGTCTCTTATCACGCATTCGGTGTTAAGTAGATTGCTGCCTATGTGGTAGTTCATGGGTACAGAGTTTTTACCAAAGGGGATGACACTGCACTTTTTGGCATTGAGCTTGAGGCCATGGCTCTGACACCAGGCATCTGTCTCAGTGAGGCCCTTCTGTAGGATGTCCACATCATTTGGGGACTTGACTATGGCTCCTAGTTTGCAGTCATCTGCGAACTTCGTTAGCCAGAGGCCTTCTATGTTAGCCTGTACTTCAGAGAAGTAGATACCAAACAGGAGCTGTCCCAGGACGGAACCCTGTGGTACTCCACTTGTCACTGGTTTAAGGTCAGATTTGGAGTCTGCAACGTTTACAGTGTGGGTTCTGTCAGTGAGCCAGTTGGCAACCCATCTTGTGACATAGGGATTTATGCCTAGTTTATTGAGTTTAGCTATAATTCCAGAATGGGGGATGGTGTCGAAAGCCTTGGCGAGGTCAAGATAGGCTGTGTGAACCACTTTACCCTCATCTACAGCTTTGGTGACTGCCTCAAAGAAGTCAGTCAGGTTCAGGAGGCATGATCTGCCTTTCACAAACTTGAACTGGGTGGGACCCAGAGTTTGGAGGTTACCAATGTCTTTGTTTATGAGTTCCATGATGATATGTTCCATGGCTTTGCAGACCAGGCTCGTCAGGCTAATACGTCTATAGTTGCCAGGATCAGTGGTGGCTCCCCCTTTGTGGAGTGGGATAACTGTTGCTGTGCACCATTCAGTGGGCACAAAGCCTGATGCGAGGCTTTTATTGAACATGGTGCTTAAGTGGAGAGCCAGTTCATTCTGAAGTTCGTGTAAAATGCAGCCTGGGATGTTGCCAGGTCCCATGGATGCTGTGTTTTTAGCTTTAGAGAGTGCAGCTTTCACCTGCGTAGTTGTGATTACAGGGACTTTGCATTCTTCCTGTATAGATATGGGCCCTTTAGGGATTGGGGGTGGGGGGGGGGGGTAAAGTTAGCACTGAACCTATCTGCCAGGATGTTGGCAATATCAGTTGGTTCTGTAATTTTGATGCCTTTGTGCTGTAACTCAGAGCAGATCTGGGTGTTGCCATTGAGATTCTTGACATAGCTATAGAATGCTTTGTGGTTGTCCTTGGAATTAGTGGCAATTATATTTTTGTAGCTAGCTTTGGAGGATCTTATAAAGGATCTCAGCTTCTTACTGAGGCTGACCAGGGAGCTCCTCCACTCATGGGATTTTACTCTCTTTTGCAACAGTTTCTTCCTTCTGTTGTACAGTTTGTTTATGGCAGGGGACCACCAGATTGGCTTCCTTTTTTTGGAGGATAGCGTCTTGGTTCTGTTTGGGATAGCACGATCCATGCACTCATGTAGGTGCTTATAGAGCACATTTGTGTAGGATTCAGCAGTTTTAACTGTATTGTCCATGTAACGGAACTAGCCTATAACTCTTGTAAAGTAGTATATATATAGTATGGTACTCACTGGCATATCAGTACCCAGCATACTGTCCTAAGACTCTCACACCACCCAACACAGAAGCTTATACAATAGCCTCAATCAGCATAATATGTTTATATACACTCAGCACAATTATTATGCCAGCAACCCAAACAACTTCAAAATAAATTATTCAAACTCAAACAAAAAAAATATCTTAAATCAGAAACAAATTCCAACATCTCTGTGAAAAAAAAATCTACTATACTCTGGAGATATCTATCCCAACCCAGGACCATTTGCTAACACCCTACCAATAACTGATACTGTCTTAGGCAAAAGAGTGTAGTCAAACTTAAGATCCTAAACATTTCCATATGAATGCTCATACTATATACCATAAAGTCATTGAACTACACTTCTGGATAGCAAACCACTGTACAGATACAATAGTGATCAGAGAATCCTTGGCAAATCCAAAAATAAAAAGCAAATGGGTTATCCCACCAAGCATTGACATCATTTGAACAAACTGTAAAACCAAACAAGTTGACAGAATGGCAGTTGTACAATTACACAACAATTGAACTCTCATGACACAATTTGAAAATGTCTGACTTTGGAAAAGCCAAAATTCACATAACACTTCTTAAGATAAATGGACATAAAAAAATCTGGCTTTGACTACAATGTATATCCCTCCCAACAACAGCATCTGTATAGCTGTAAGAAACCCTGTCTTGGATAATAACAAAAACTGTTACACTAGGAAACTTAACTGGCCAATGAAAACAACAAATCTTCTACCAGACATTAAACTAAATCAATTAAACTCAGTGTATCAGTCATAAGTTTATAGGCGATTACTAGGCTAGTAGCTTAAGAGCCCTTACAAGCCTAGCTAATAAAACCTGATTTTATCCATTATATGGCCTTTACAGGCAAGAAGATGGCATGTATTTGTGCCTATGTCTCGGGTATCTTACAGATTGTCCAGTCCATAGGCACTACTCTAGGTGGGAATTTGCAATTCTCCATCCATTAATCCAAACTGCATTTGAAGAGGACCCGGGAAGGGCTCTGCTTAATGTGAACAGTCACTATTCACTTCATGGAAACATTCTTCACCATATTTGGTTCTCTAGCTCCATGATGCAAACAGAGAATGAAATCCCTACCTAACCCACAAAACAATTAGATTATATCAACAAAAGACAAGGTGTGCAAAAAAATACACTCCAAGTTTGCCAGCATCTAAGAATCATAAGTAAGATGCAAATTAAAGCAGAAAAGAGAAGTTACTATACAACCTTATAGCAATCCCACAATGGCAGCACAAAAAGTTTCTAGACTACTACAGTCTTTTCAAACCTGGAAAATAGTAACCTAACCCTTTTCCAGACTGTAACTATAATATGACCTACAAATTCAAGTCTTAAGTTGAGCCTGTAATTAGTCATTGTTTGATCACTGCTCTACCCCAGTAAAAACATTTAAATAAATAAAGAACAATAAAACTCTCAGTTTTAGGCACAGCTACTTCCTTACTAACAGTAAAAGGTACAATGACGATAATAACTGAAATTTCAAAAATAAAAGTAATTCTGTCAAATCCTACTCTACTATCACACACCTAATGTTCTACTTAAAACTAAGCAGTCCACATTAGAAACCCACAAGAAGACTATCTCATAATGGCTGCAGAAGCCAAAGCTTGTTGACTATCAATTGCAGTGTACCACTCTATATAGGAATTCTTTGCTCCACCCCCACAGAATCAATTATGCATCATCTGTCTACACAAGAGAGGCACCTTCTGTGATCTATCAAGGTTTGGGCCCATAGTGAAGTACATTACAATGCAAAGGTAGTATTAAGTATATGCATAAACAAATCTTTGATTGTTTACTAAACAATAACCTGCTCTCCAACCCAACCTGGCCTCAAGCCAGGTCATAGTATTGAAACTGCACTGGTATCCTTCTTGGACACTGTCTTACAAAAATACAACCAAAGTGAAAGTTGTCTGACTGATCCTGGAAATCATTAAGTCATATGGCACAGTGTCACATAAACTGCTGCTTGACCAGTTCACAAATGTACTTCTGAATAGTAATATAATAAATTGTCTCAACAGTTCTGCTAGCCTCAGAAACCAGTGTGTCAGATGGTTAGATGTACATTACTCCTATTTACTAGTTACAGGTATACCACATGGATTCATACTGGTTCCTGTCTTATTCAGTATCTTTAACTCAAATCTTTAACAATAAGTTCTGTATAGAATTTAAATGACAGATTCTCACTAAGCTAAAGCAAATTTTATTTAAAGAAGACATGGCTAATATGGGAACCTGACTAGACTTTATATGATTGCTGTCTGTGTATTGGAGTCTTGATTTTCCCCAAATAATGCTGATACAGTTTTACCCCTGTTAAGAGTAAGATCTTCAGAAAATCAACCTATGCTGATGGCTGAACAGTTCTTAAAAACCCTGAGCTTATTTTACCAGTTAATAATTTAAAGGCATGGTACATGTTTGGCTAGATAATTCTTTACCCATTGTATGGGCCTTCCTAAAACCTGTAGCAGTTAATATCATAAATCCATACACAGTACTGTACTGTCTGAAAGATCTTTTTATGTAAACAAGTATAAATGTGACAACTAGCACCTATTCCGTATTCATACATGTAGCACTAATAATGTTGTATAGCAGTAAGGGTACTAAATATTTTTCCAAAATGATTTTGCACTCCTGTTAGTGACCATATCTGGCAAGATAATCTAGCATCTGGCCATGATGCATCTGCTCCAGAATTTTGGCCAAGGAGCTAATGTTACATATATGTTAGTATTTTCCTAACCTTGGGCAAAGGAATAACCATAATGTACTTAAGGTAAGATGGACACTACTCCAGCAGGAAAGGAAAGGAAAGCTTGGGTTGGTGGCATACAAATTCAGTGCAAAAACATTTTGCAAAAATTAAGGTGCAGCTGGCAGTTGACTGAATGAAGTTCATACACGCTCTGCATTTTTCATTGATGAGCACTGTATGAAGCCTGGTTTCAGTTACTGGACAGGCATGACAAGAATGTGCAAAAAAAAAAGAATACTACGTTTTTAAGAGACACAGCTGAATATGTGATTGAAATATATCCAATAAACTGAAATGTCTGTGGCAAAACAAAACAAAAGAATTTAATAATTCTAGCAATCAGCCAAAGTCTGATACATTTTTAGAAGCTTCAGACATTGATACCCATAGAGTGCAGAGCACCTTGCTGCCTGCTCGAATACACTGCAGTTTTAAGCATGTAAGTAGAATTTTCCAGATTAAATGAATTTCAGTAATGCAAATTTAGAACCTATCAGCTTTTACCAGAGACCATAAATGACAGACGACTGGAGCGAGTTTGGTCAAAGAAGCAGAAAGAGAAAGAATAAGAGATTGAGACAATAGTGAACACTTTTACTGAGTGCCAACATTTTAATCTAATTGACTTTGACTTTTCAGATCACTATGTTGAAAACAAAAGATGTTTTGTATCTGTATGCAGAGCAGCTACAGCAAATGTAACAACATATATTTTAGAATTAGGAAACTAAATATAAAGTGTTTTTTACAGGATTGTAACCATCAACATTAGATGCCTACAGCGACTTTAAGAAAAGCCAGTACATTTAATTCCCCAGTACAAAACACTATAAATTTATTTGAAAACATACATGAAAGAGATACTGATACTAAAGCTTCATCAAGTGATGATAAATGAGAGGAGATATACAATTTTAAATATAAGAAATGTTAGCTTTATCCATGCAGATAAGGGTGGGGCTTACTGATTATAGAACAAAAAAAGCATATTAACTTTGATGATAATAAAGGCTTATAAGAAAATACATTTACAGGAAATATACAAAGCACACCAGGAGATATACACCACTTGTTTAAACTCTTGATTAAATGATAAATACATGACACCCTCCATTCACTTTTGGCACTGGACAACCACCAAAATAAAGGGATATTCTATAGGATTTTGAAGATTTTTAAACATGAGAAATACCTACCAGTTAAAACAAAAATGGCTGCATGAAATTCAAAAACTGAACCACTGACCAGGTTTGTAGATTCAGTGATTCATCATGTGGTTTAGAAAACTGTCTTTTTATATGAGATTCATGGCATTTTTAAGTGAACCGTGTAAAGTACTAGTGACTGAAATGGGGGATGTGATTGGGATACTTACTATAGACATTGCATCTCTAAATACCTGCATTCCACAAGATGCAAGTATGTACTGGGTTAGAAGTCTTCTTACAGACTATAGAGCAAAAACATTGGTTTAATATGCACATTGCCTGAATTGATATTGTATGATAATTGTTGTTCCAGGTAAGGTGTTTTAAGCAATTTCTAGATGTTACATTATTATGGTCCCATCAATTTTTAAATTAGTTATTGTAAAATTGGAACATATTTTTGGGTACAACACCCCAAAAATTTTTTAAAACTTTTTATTGTACTTTAACAAACCTGAATAAATACAAAATGCAACCATCAAATAAAGACAAATAAAACTATATACAAAGTCCATAACAAATGTTGATATGAGACAATAACATTAATACATTTCTAACAAATCTTAAACATTTTGCCAAGCTAACTCTTTATGGGTAACATTCATAGTTCTAGTATACATAGTTTGTATATCTTTGTTACATACATTTTTGCTAGATTAATAAACTCAGAAAAACAGAGGATTGTTGCAGTTATCCAGGTCACTGTAATGACCTTTCTGGCAATAGCCAGGATAGACCACAGGACAGACACTTGATTTCTTGGAAAAGGATCTGGAATAGAAACATTAAATAGTATCAAAGAATCAGTAATGTTACATTTATCAGACCATAAGGCTTTAACATCCTGATGTATAAGCAATTATATTTTTATGTTATGGAGTGGTAAGAATAAGTTAGAGAAATGCATTTATAGTAGGAATAGCAATACTTTTTTTTAAATAACTGAAAACATCTATGAGCCAATTCTTGTATGCTGAAATTAGTTTTAACAGTATATTTAAACAATATTTTTAAGAAATCTACACAGGTAAACTCATATTTAAGAACTAATAGTAGTCATCTAAGAAAAAGAACAATGTTGTAGTGGGCATTTTGTAAGACTACCACATTTACAACTAACAATAATGTATTTTAAGAACAGTCTGGGAAGATGACTGAAACATAGGTTCATAGGTAAGTACTAGGCTAGCTGCCATTTTAGGCCATTTTAAGCTTAGCCAGCTTCTATTTTTTGCTTAGATTAACCTATCCCTTTTGGTTAGAAAAAGGTCTTACCCATCTTGTGGTCAATAGTTACATATTACCCCTAATAAAAATACATGGGATCCTACCATAGATAATTTGAGGGGACCCATGCATGGGATAACACATTTAGGAGCTACCACTGTCCATTAATAGTACAGGGGGAAGTCCTTGGGTAACTTTTCTGTTTCCCATACATAGATCCATGTTGTGCTTGAAAATGGACAGGGATGAATTTTGTTTTATGTGGATGGGTAGTCAGTTCCAGAGCAGTGAGATATGCTTGTCCCTCCAAACCATTCTGTTGATGTTGCAGAAGAGGTTTATATCTCTACACTAAGTATTTCTGGTGCCATTTGACTTGCAGATGTGCAGTTAATTCATCAGTATTGCATTGAAGGCCTTGTATAACAGACAAAGGTCATCTTTTAGCAGTCTGCAGGATACAGAGTATAGTGGCAGGGCATGAATTGGTCCAGGTTAAGACATGCTGTTTAAGCCTTGTATCTCTTTAGTAAGGTATATCTGTCATGTTCTGGTTGCTGCACTTGTCTGAATAGATACATGCCAAAGGGGGCATTAAATTAAATGATTTGCCTAATGAGGGCTGAGTAAATGTGAACAATGACATCCCTAGATGTAAACAAAATCCCTTTGTTTATAAGCTGTGGATTTTCTTACAGCAGTGGACACCTATTGGTCAAATGTTAGGTCACCATCCATATAAGCTACCAACTCCCAAATAATTGGGTGAATTCCTATGGGCATATTGCTATTGTGTTATTTCTCTGGGATAGATGATTTACCACAGGATACAATAATGCATTTTTTTTGGCATTTAGTTTCATTCCATTATTTTGGCAACAGTTATTAATTGGGGAGAAACCTTCCTGCAGGATGGCTAGGTCATTTGGGGATTCAATAACTATACAGAAGTTATAAAAAAATAAGTGGAAGGTGCAGTACAAGATTTGACATATCATAGACCAAATCAGCATGCCCCTCTTTTATACAAAGATGTTTATCAGCATGGGAATAACACTGGAAAATATTACAATGATTTGTTTTCTTTTCTATTAATATATTTGCATTTGTTACATTTTAAAATGTGAAGATTTTGCAAAGGTGTTAAAAAATAAGGAATATACGAAAGCCATGAAAGTGCCATATACTGTAGTATTCTAGTAACCTCAAGAAAATAATGTAGAATAACTGGAGTTTCAGAATAAGAATTTAAAGGAGGTGGTTGGAATCTACACATTCACAAATGTAAAAGGTTATAATTTGAAATATATCCTGGAACGTGATGAGGTAGACTTGGTGCACTTACATCATAGTATAAATATACAAATGTTAGTCATTTATTAAATTTACCATGTGTGGATGGGACTATACGTACAGGGTGTTGTTATATATTGCTAAATATGACAACTTCTTACATGTAATCAAAAAACACTGACAGCAGAAAAAAATGTTATGAACCAAAAACATTTAACCAAGAATAAACAGTGTATCCAAAAAAAGGTAGAATAAAACTCAGATGACCATAATGACTAAAAGTAAATTGCAAAAGAATTTTAATACAGCTTAGTTAAGCACTTTAATCCTTTAACAAAAGTAAAACTACTATACACAGCATTCCTTAAATACAAAACAAATCTATATCCAATAATCGATCAACAGGCTCAAATGAAGTTACCTGCTTACATTCAATTTTTTTACCTACCACATTCAAAGTTATGACTTAAAATAACAAAAATATAAAGTACATAGTCTTCTCCATTAAAACATATTATTGCTGCATGTTTTAATATCAGTCAATTCATGCTTTTTATAATGTACACTTAGTTATCTAATAAGCTCTAGATAAATTAATAATTAAAACCAAGTCACTTACTTAAAAATACCCTGCTTGAAATGAAACATACAAAAGAAGAGTTTATAGGCATTATTTATTTATGAAAATGAATCTTGGTATAACCAGAATGATTTATAGTTTTTTATTATAGCATCATTTAAACCTGGCCATTCTGTTGTGTTTAATCTCAGCTACCACATTAGTTCTTTGAAATCAATTATTTTTTCCCCATGCCCTCCAACTAAGGTCTTTAGTGGCATTTTGCAGTATTGCACAACTATATTTCTTATCATTTTCACAGTCCCTTCATATATTAATGTGTGCTGTAAAAGGCATTATTATTATTTGCTTTGGAAATGTCATATAGATGTTCATATACAACTTTCCTTAAAGGTCATCCTGTTTTCCCAATATAATATCCTCCACAGTTCTGGCAAAAAAGCCACATAGATTATCCTACTAGTTCCACAAGAAGCTGCTACTTTCAATTTTACTGGATGACCTTGATACATAAATAGAAGGGTGTTGCACTCCTAAATGTAACCACAATGGCTACACATTCCACACCTCCTAGTACACATTGCTTTCTGTATGTCTTTCGTATTAGAAGATGATGTAGTGTGGTGTTCAAGTCTAGTTTTGAGGTTTTTACCCCTTTTAAGTACAAAGCTTTGGTTGTATCCCACTACCTTTAACACCACTGGGTCAAACTTTAAAAAATCATTGAAAAAAATTGGTGTATTAAGGGTTATCAAACTACAACAAAATTGGTACCATAACTGTCTCATAATCTGTTATTTCCTCCTGTTCTCTCAACTGGACATTAGAAATATATGAAACCTTTGTCCCCAAAAGGGGTTCAATGTTGTCTTCTCTCCCTGTTTCAACCTCTGTACTGAGTTTTTTCAACAAATTTGCAGGATACCCCTTTGTATTTATTTATTTATTTATTTTACATTTGTTGACCGGGCTCGTCTAACTGGATATATGTCCATTTTCAGTAGATGCCCGGGGAGAAAAGCTCCACCAGTATTATGCAATGTTATACAAGTGTCAAAGATTACAAAGCATAAAAAAATAGTAGAGAAATATACAATAGGAAAATGCATCTTGATTAATTACACACATGTACAAACATATCAAAGAAGACCTCTGTCTCAGTATTGAAGAGATTATTAGAAATCATTTGGGACAGATGTACTAATTGCCCATAACCAAACTGTTTCTCTGCTTAACTGGGTAACAGCTACAATAATGTAAATGAGTATTAGAAAAAGGTAGGCTTCCTACACATATGAAGAAAAAAAAAACAGCCTTTTGTTTGTTTGTGCAACATCCAACAAATTAACTTCATTCTGATTGTGGAAGTCTGTAAGCTGTAGTTAGTCTATGGTGTTGCTAGTGTATGTAAGAAGTTCTTTATTCTAGCTTTATGCCTTTTCACAGAATAAATATCTCTTACAAAAATATCATGTCCACCTATTTATAAAATCTGAGCTGAGCACAAAGTCATGTTCCCACTTCAACATAACAATATTAGCAGACAAGGGGCACATGCCACCCCATTGGTCACACCTTTAACTTGTCTAAAAAAATCCTTCTTTGAAAGATAAAAAATATTTTTTTCAAACTAAGTCCATGTGTTTCAACAGGAAGTTACCTATACCTGGATCTAAAAAATAATTGAAAGTTGACATAATTTCATAACAATTTCTAGCCCTTGCTCATGTGGTATAGCTAAAAATGGAAGATCATGTTTCCAGTATTTACTGATAATACTCTAAAAACTCCATGAGTCTTTTAATTTATGGGCAAAAAAATTTAACATCTATAAAGATTGCCAATCAGAATTATTACTACCTTGCATCAAAGAATCATATAAAAACAAACATACTTTTTGGTATGCAATGTTAATTTCATTCTTTTAAATTGTTCTTGCTTATTATCATAAAGGAATTCCAGAATTTTACTAGTATAGTCAATATTGTTCATAATGACTGTCCCTCCCCCTTTATCAGGTTTCATAACCTGTATCAATTTATTGGATGAAGTTGATTCAAAATTTCACTTTCTTCAATACTTAGGTTCTTTGTTTGATGATAATATCCATCAGTTACAATCCTGTGTATATCTACCTCAGTTTTTTTTTTTCAAAAGGTGTGTTAAGGTATTTAAAGGGGAATTATATACACTTCATTTTGAAAAGTCACTTTTATCTGCTTTGTCTGATTTTTCTTAATCAAAAATACAGCCAGGGGGTGGTGCTGACAGGTTGACAGCACTTTTTCTCAGCTCTCTTATCTAAGTTATACTTCTGACGGAAAAATTAAAAAAATGAGACTCCTAAACTTCTTAAACCTAACCAGTAACTTGTACTTTAGTCTTTGGAAATCTACATTTGATTATTTTTCTTAAATTCTCTGATTTTTTTTCTGTCAAAATTCAAGCAGAAAGGGCTCAGAGTTCTTCACAGAATGAGTTATCAAAAGAAAACTTCACAGGACCAGACAATGAAGAAGGAACTACAAATGTTATTATCTACCATGCAGGACTTATCTTTGAAGTTTGACAAAATGGAAAAAAATATTGTCCCTTAAAAGAAAATGCACAAAACAAATGAACCTTTACAAGAATTAATAATGCAACATAAGAATGATTTCTGACATACAAGAAACTTTATATGACATGGAAGGCAGACTCATGGAACAAGAACATCAACCTGAGTCTCTCTCAAAACAAAATACTTTTCTAACAAACCCAATAGATGACCTAGAAAATAGGCCAAGGAGAAACAACTTGTGTATTTATATACTACCAGAAAAAAACTGAAGGAAACATCTGGCTTACAAATGTTCTGAATTTACCCAAATCTTTTTCTTATGGAATTGATAGAGCCCATAGGTCACTGGCAGTTCCTTCATCTTCCAGCAAAGGAAATAAAAGTCCAAGATCAATAATAGTAAGATTTGTGTCTTCTCAGGATAAGGAATTGGTGCTAAAAACTGTGTAGTCAAACTCTCCTGTCAAATACCAAGATAATATAATAAGATTTGACAATGATTACTCATCTGTTGTAAACTCTAAATGAAAGGAATGTTTACTTTTAATAAAAGAATTGAAGAAGAAACAATTCCAGGTTCATTTACTGTTTCCTGTGATACTTAAAATCTTTTTCTTGGATGGAGCAAAAACTTGATACCTTGGATGCAGCTATGTCTTTTTTAACATATAACAAAACTTTAAATAAAACAGAAGAAATGGAATGGACCAGATTTATCCTAAAGCACCAAGCAGAAAAGAATGAATGGAAAAAAGCAGATAAAAAGAAGAGACCAAATGACAAGAAACTTTTAAATAATTATTTTACATATTTTTTTTCATTTTATATCATACACAAATTATCTAAAGAGAATCACACTTTATTCGGATGGCAAATATATGAAGTTTCCTAATATGTACAATAAAAATAATGCATTTTTAACTAAAATACTACAATCCCAAAAGGAAAAAAGGTAAAAAAAATGTTATTATTGTTTATAAACTTTCTAGGTTACTAGCTTATCAGCTCTGTAATGCTTGAACAAAGCTGCATAAAGCTAATATCTCTCAGAGTATAGTAAATAATAATAGCATAATACATGAAATGAAGCAAAGCTTTATATGCATATACCTTTTGTTAAGAGTGTTTTAGTGTCATAGTCTCAGACAAGTTACTTTAAAAAAAGAAAGGGGGCAAAAAAGAAGCTTAAAAATGATTTTTTTTAAGTTACACAGCATACTGCAAGTTTTTCTGTGTTGTGCAGACAAAGGGTTATTTACTGCTTAAAATGGCACTTAAATGAACATTTAAAATGTTTATTTGAACATACAGTTTAAATATAGATTTTTAAATAAGTTCTAAGCTTTAAAAAACAGAAGATATGTGCCTGTCTTTTAAATATTTGCCTATGAATGTTTCATGGTTTAGCTCATTTAGTCATCTTCTTCTTCTTCTTTTGGCTTTTCCCGGTTAGGGGTCACCACAGCGGATCATCTGTCCTCTCATGATTGGTAGTGGAGTTTTACGGTGTGGAGTTGCCAGCCCGGCGCCCAACCTTCCACGGAAGGCACACACACGCATACACTCACACCTAGGGCCAATTTTGAGTGTTCAATCCACCTACTGCATGTCTTTGGGATGTGGGAGGAAACCAGAGCACCCGGAGGAAACCCACGCGACCAGAGGGAGGACATGCAGACTCCGCACAGAAGGCACCCCATTAATGATTAGTACATTTAAACAGGAAAATAAATGTTTTTCTTTCTTTTTTACATGTAATGAACAAGGCTTGTTACAGATAAATTAAATCTTGTCTCAGTTAAATGTAAACTTGATTTTAACTACAGACACATATTTTAGCTTTACAAATAGTCATTTAGAAGGAGGGAAAATCCTGAGGCACTCCTCAAGCACAGGGCATGTTTAGAAATACTCATACTGCTTACTTACTTGTTTCTCAGCTTCCTGCCAATGTTGCAAGCTGAAAGGTTTGTTTTCTTATTCCTAAGATGTTTTTTTTTTCATTGCTGGCATATTTAGAAGCTAAAAATGCCTTTGCAACTGTGAAACTGCTTGAAAATGAAAGTAAAAGGCTCACACATGATGTAAGCACTAGGGTTAAAGGTTAACAATGATCTGTTTGAATTTCTCAGCTTCTTAAAGGGATATTTACCTAATAACATGTACAACTGCACAATTTGAATAAGAGTAAAATTAATGAGAGATTTATTAACAAGCAATATAGTGAACTTATAAAAGAGACACAGTACATTTGATTTGAATGAAAACTAGACAGGAAATGTTTGTAATTAGAACATATAAAATAAAGAGCTTAATGTGTAGCAGACTGTGCTACTACACAATATAATAACACCAGCTTCAATAGGTTTAACTAGAGTGATGGAACTTTGTTATGCATGTTTATAAATCTGCTCTGTTTTGTGGCTTAGTAGATTAATATGAATGACAAGTATTAATTCATTCTTATTTATTTATTTATTTAAGTTTGATGACAGGGGAAGTCCACTGGGCCATAAAGAGCCCATTTTCAGTGGAGGCCCGGGGAGAAAAGCTCCAAATATTGCAAGTTACACATTACATGTTACAAAAAAATAACAAAGATTTGTACAGAACAATTAAAACATTTACATAAATATAATACATTATGTAATAAGCTTTTACTGAGTTAACATTTAAACAGAAGGTTACTAGCCCTTTTGGAGGTTGGGTAAACTGAACATTTGCAGAAAAAAACATTTTTGTCAAATAAGCTCTTTGTAAGTAAACATTAAACAAGTAGCTACTAGCCATTTGCAGGTTAGGTGAACCATTTTGCATGAAGAGGGTACAAGAAAATTGGATTATGGAAAGTATAGTATATTAGATAGCACAGAGAAAATCAGTCCCTGGTAGAGTGAGACTGTTTTAGGTTGTGATGAAGCAATAGACTTGGTAAATGGTAATGATTTTAGTGCAGGGTAGAAAGGGATGGGGTGGAGAGGGGTTTATGTTGGAGCATGACATGGGCATTCCCATTTGGCTGATAGATGAGAGAATAGCTGAGATTTGAACTTGTATGGTTTGGAAGGTTGCGAAGGTGAGGGGAAGTTCCACTGCGTGGCTAAGGAGTAGGACAGTTGTAGGTGGCCAGAAGGTCATGCTGGTTTGTGGACCTGAAGGAGATTTTGGTTTGTCGATCCGAGTTGGCGGTTGGGTATATAGGGTTTTAAGGATGTATTGAGAGATGGGCAGTTTGTGGGTTTAAAGATGAGCTTGTGGGCAATGGAGTGTTGTAGGTAACTGAGGTAGTTGGGGAGTTCAAACCAACTGAGGGTGAGGAGGGAGTGGCAGTGGTGGGATGAGGTTTTTTTTTTAATTGGTTGCAAATTTGCAGATCATTCTTATCAAAAGGAGTTTGAATAATGGACAACTGTTGTATATTATAGGAAAACACAAAAAGAAGTATTGTAACTTGCATTATTTTATTATTGAATAATATGCTTAATATAGTAATATGGCTATGGTAAATGTTTTTTCTTGGATTTAAAATTATATTTTATGAAAAATGTCTTATATGAATAGAATACAAGACATAGCAAGCTTCTTTCTGTTGACAAAAGATATAGATAATCGGGTTGAGAAATTATTCTGGGGGGGTGTTAGAGGGTATGCTTGAATGGATAGTCTATTTAAAGCTGGGGTTTGTTTCCCCATAGGAGGGTTAGTATGTTTTCTGCCTCAATCTTTAAGGTGTTATTGTTTAATTGGGTGTCTATGAGTTGTAAGTACTTTGTAACATCAAATTAATGTAATGTCATTCTTTTTAGTTAAATCCGTGTCCCTATTAGTTAAAATATATACACATGACTAGCGGTTTGAGTGGTAATAATTTAACTATGGGATGTTATCACAATTAATGTACTGTAAATGGTCCAAATAATAATTGTAAAAGGGGAAGTCTCTTAAAATATTTGAAGATGTTTAATCCACAGGTTATTTTTTTGCAAGAAATACAACTTATACAACAAGACATAAATAAAATTACCAGAAATAACTATGCAGTTTTAGTAAGTTCACATTATCAACAAAAAAAGCGAGGAGTAGCAGTCTTATGGAAAAACTCAATCTTAATGCCAAAAATTTGAAATGCATATTATGACAAAACAGGGATGTTCTGTTTAGTAATGATATCCATAAATGGGAAAATATATACCCTATCAAACATTTATTGGATACCCAGATTAGGTGTCAAAGTAGCAAAGCAGCATTTAAAAGACATTGTACACCATGTTAAAGGGAATTATCATGGCAGGAGACTTTAATTGTATAATGAATGATGAGAACACTGATGCTAGAAACACACGAATGAAAAAAGCAATTTATAAGATGCTATCTGATTTTACTGAAACTTTTAATATCATAGAAATTAATGAATATGCTGATCCTAATATATTATTATTTAGACATGACTCTCATCGACATTGTACACATTCAATAATAGAGTATACATATCAAGAGGTCTAACTACAAAGTTGTATAAACTCAAAGGACAAACCAAAACTAAATTAATTTACTGGTAAAACAGCGGTGTCAGCTTCCAAAAAATGAAACTGGAGCTGAATAAAAAAACTAATTAATTTTAACATCAGGTTTAGCGCTTTCATATACTCATGGTAGACTTCCTCAGAACACCATATCCAAGAACAACAGTCTTTAAATAAGAATAATCTTCCAGTCATATAACTGCATTAATTAAGCTCATTAATATTCATCAATTCAATTCTAAACTACTATAATCTGACAGTACAAATACATATAAATAGTACTTTAAAAAATATATAATCACTGTTCAAGTTTTCAGTTATAAAACAGTTAAAACAAATACAGGAAGGTGTAAATGTGTTAAAAATGTTAAAAACATTAAAATTATATATAATGTATCACTATAGGAAACAATAATGTTATAACTAGTAAAATGCTGATACTAACACCTGCTATTAGTGTTGTTAAAAATACAGCTATACATGCCCCTTTCAAGCTCTTAATAGGGGTTTGGTAGAAATACAGTCATTTAATCCTAGGGGGTAGGTGCATTCAGTCAAATTTGCCATTTCACTTCTCTCTCCCCCAGTTTAGGTTTCACATCTCCTCCTCTGGGGTCGATCTTGATACATTCTAATATGGCAAATTTAAAAGTGTTACAAGTGTCACTAACTTCCAAATGTCTATATAGGGCATTGTTTGTGTCTTTTTTTTCTAATACAGTACAGGTGGTCGTATATACGATTCCTGAATCTCCTATCCATTTTTCCTATGTAAAAACTAGGACAGTTGGTGCAGATAGCTAAATAGATCACATGTTGGGTCTGACAATGACCCTTTTTAAACCTAATCACTGTATTATTAATGTTATCCAAAGTAAGGGTATGGACTTCACTTATTGCATAGCACTGTTTACAGTGTCCACATTTACTTGTACCTTCTGTCCTATAATTAATTTTTCCTTATATTTGTCATTGGTTTGAATTTTTGCTTTCAAATTCAATCCTGATTTGTAAACAAAAATGGACTTCTTCCCCTAATTTGTTGTGCACCCCTTAATCACATCTCAAAATATTCCAGTTCTTAAGTATAATATTTTCCACTTCCTTAACATAAGGATTAAACTGTAGTATGCAGGCTCTATTAAATTTCTTATTCATGTCCATAACTTTAGTGTGCATCCATTACTAATATCCTTATCTGCACCCAGCAAAGGTTTATACTTTTCCCCCTGCTCTCTTTTTACATACTCAGTGATGTCAACAATAATTCCATTAGGGTATCCCCTCTCTCTGAACATATTTGCTATATATTTAATCTCTGTCAACATCTCTGAATAATCAGAAGTCATCTGGGCAGCTCTAATACATTGTCCCTTGAGTAGCCTTTTCTTCTGACTCCTTGGGTAATTACTGGAAAATTCTGAGTATGTGTTACTGAAGGTCTCCTTTCTGTATAGTTTGGATTAAAACCCCCATTTATAGAATAAACATAGGTATCAAGGTATGGGATACCAGTACTATTATAGTTGTATGTGAACTTTAAATATGTACTAGACTTATTAAGATGTTCCAAAAACATTACAATTACATCCACGGTACCAGTCCACAAAATAAATATATCATCCAAAAATCTGATGTAACAAGTAATGAACTGGTACCATTGGTTTTTAAAAATATATTCTTCCTCCCAATCTAATAGAACAAGATTCGCGAACATAGGAACACATGCTGTCCCCATAGCAATCCTTCGAATCTGTTTGTAATGTTCTCCTTCATAATATATGTAATTATTATCTAGCACTATGCTCATAAATTCTTCCAACAGACTAATTTTGTCCCAGTCAAAAGATGTATACCTCTGTATACTATTAGTAAATCTAATCAGACCTTCTTCCTTAGGTATACAGGAAAACAAGTCGACTACATCAATTGTCAAAAATATTAAATTTTCTTTCCATAACTGGGGTTTAATTCTACTATTGAAGTCCCATGAATCTTTTACTATGTGTGGGACCTCATCATAAATAGATTTTCACCACCTGTCAATGACTTTTCCAAAGGGGACAGTTTTACTTTTACTTCCTGATATAATAAGACGGAATGGGGGATCCTCTAAGTTCTTGTGTACCTTAGGGATCCCTACTATTGTAGCTAACACCAGGTATTTGACTCTTAAAAAAGTTTACATATCTGTATCTGTTCTGTTGTCCAGTAGATATTCTTCAAGATATAGGTTGATTCTCCATTTGGCAATAATTATTTGATTGATAGATGAAATTTCATAATTCCCTGAGTTGTTTAAAATCATAAATTTTATGCATATACTCACTAGTATCATATAATACAATTCCCCCTCCTTTGTCTGGGGTCATGATATGCATATTATGATCTCTACAAATTTCATTAAGAATAAGATGTTCTTTCTTACTCAAGTTGAATTCAGACCTTATCTGTTTAGTCACTCCTAGGTACCTATACATTTTGTCCATTACTACCTTTTCATACGCTACAAGGGTATTATGCAATGGGACTGTAAAATTACTTTTCTTTCTTAAGTCATTATTCGTTTTATACTCTATTTCATTTCATGTTTTTGGAACATCTTAATAAGTCTAGTACATATTTAAAGTTCACATACAACTATAATAGTACTGGTATCCCATACCTTGATACCTATGTTTATTCTATAAATGGGGGGGTTTAAATCCAAACTATACAGAAAGTTGACCTTCAGTAACATATACTTAACATTTTCCAGTAATCAGCCAAGAGGTCAGAAAAAAAAGCTAATCAAGGGAGAATGTATTAGAGCTGCCCGGATGACTTCTGATTATTCAGAGATGGTGACAGAGATTGAATATATAGGAATATGTTCAGAGAGAGGGGATACCCTAATGAAATTATTATTGACATCACTGTGTATGTAAAAAGAGAGTGGGGAAAAAAGTATATGCCCTTGCTGGGTGCAGATAAAGATATTAGTAATGGACCCACCAATACTAAAGTTATGGACATGAGTAAGAAATTTAATAGAGCCTGTATACTACAGTTTAATCCTTATGTTAAGGAAGTGAAAAATATTATACATAAGAATTGGAACATTTTGAGATGTGATGAAGGGGTGCACAACAAATGAGGGGACGAACCCCATTTTGTTTACAAAACAGGATTGAATTTAAAAACAAAAATAAAAATTCAAACCAGTGACAAATACAAGGAAAAATTAATTATAGGACAGAAGGTACAAGTAAATGTGGACACTGTAAACAGTGTTATGCAATAAGTGAAGACCATACCCTTACTTTGGATAACATTAATAAAACAATGATTAAGTTTAAAAATGGTAATTGTCAGACCCAACATGTGGTCTATATAGCTATCTGCACCAACTGTCCTAGTTTTTATGTAGGAAAAACGGATAGGAGATTCAGGACTCGTATATACGACCACCTGTACTGTATTAGAAAAAGAGACACAAACAATGCCCTATATAGACATTTGGAAGTTAGTGATACTTGTAACACTTTTAAATTTGCCATATTAGAATGTGTCAAGATCGACCCCAGAGGAGGAGATGTGAAACCTAAACTGGGGGAGAGAGAAGTGAAATGGCAAATTTTACTGAATGCAGCTATCCCCCCAGGATTAAATGACTGTATTTCTATCAAACCCATATTAAGAGCTTGAAAGGGGCATGTATAGCTATATTTTTAACAACACTAATAACAGGTGTTAGTATCAGCATTTTACTAGTTATAACATTATTGTTTCCCATAGTGATACATTGTATATAATTTTAATACTTTTGACATTTTTAACACATTTACACCTTTGTGTATTTGTTTTTAATGTTTTATAACTGAAAACTTGAACCGTGATTATATAGTTTTAAAGTACTATTTATATGTATTTGTACTGTCAGATTATAGTAGTTTAGAATTGAATTGATGAATATTAATGAGCTTAATTAATGCAGTTATATGATTGGAAGATTATTCTTATTTAAAGACTGTTGTTCTTGGATATGGTGTTCTGAGGAAGTTCATAGGTTCATAGGTTCATAGGTTCATACTAGGCTATCTGCCCAAGGGCATTTATAAGCCTAGCCCATAGTTATTTGGCTTTCGCCACCCCTTTAGTTTGAATAAAACTATGCCCATTATTTTGCTGTGCCTCTGTCAAGCAGTGACACTGAAGTAATCCCTGGGGTATATCTGCGATCCCCCATCCATTGGTCAAGGTTCCTCTTGAACAAGGCCAGCGAGGTGCTCTGCCTCACATGTACCGGGATTTTGTTCCACAGCATAGGGAGTCTCTGGGTGATGAATCTGTCCCTCCAGCACGTTCTATTAATAACCGTGTCAAGGTTTAAGTCTCCGCCCTTGTGGTTCTGAGGGATCTAGATTTTTGAGGTGAAGCATATTCATCAAATCAGGGTTTGACATGGCCTTATATGTCAGGCACAGGTCACCTCTGAGCAAGCGGTATGAGACTGAATAGAGCTGGAGTTCTTTCAGTCGGGCAGCATAAGACATATTTTTGAGACCCTTTATCCTTTTGGTGAGGAACTTTTGGGGCCTTTCCAGCTGCTGCAGGTGTCGAGTCAGATACATTCCGAATGGGGAATTGTACTCAATCATAGGTCTTATGAGTGATGAGTACAGGGGGACGATGACCTCCCTTGATCTAGATGTGAATCCCTTCATGATCAGGTGGGCAATGTAGAAGGTTTTCCTAACTACTTTAGCAACATGAGTGTCAAACGAAAGGCTACTGTCAACCTGGGTCCCCAGATCCCTGATGACTTCTTCTGTGCTCAGTGGATTGCCACCTATATGGTAGCTAGGGGTAACCTTGTTTTTCCCGAAGGGTATGACTATGCATTTCTTGGCATTTAACTTTAGGCCATGGCTCTGGCACCAGTTATCCGTTTCTGTGAGGCCCTTCTGAAGGATATCTGTGTCAGATGTGTTTTCGACTATGGCGCCCAGTTTGCAGTCATCTGCAAACTTTGTCAGCCATAACCCTCCTGTGTTTGCTTGTACTTCAGAAAGGTAGATGCCGAACAAGAGTGGATGAAAGCACTAAACCTGATATTAAAATAAATGAATTTTATTCAGCTCCAGTTTCATTTTTTGGAACCTGACACCACTGCTTTACCAGTAAATTAATTTAGTTTTGGTTGGTACTTGGAATTTACTGGCTACTCATGTGTTGGCTTAGTTGAGGTGTCATGGATTCACTTGATGAGCTGCCATCTATGTTTTCCCCTGTTAGAAGGGATGAAGTGCACAAACTACATTCTGAGATTGCTATTATAAAAGGGGAATTAACACGACTCATAGAGGCTATGAGTCAGTCAGAAAGGCATAACGAAGGTTTGAGTCATCCCATGACATCACCCTGGACTGTTGCAGAAAGTACTGGAAGTATTCACAACAGCCAAGGTACAGGTGGTGCATCTACTGTGGATGTAAGTAGGCCCTCTCATAGGATTCTTGCTGAGCAGGAGAGAGAGCATGGTGACTGAGTGGAGACACAGCTAATCATAGGCAACAATTCAAAGGACAGCTACTTACTAACAGGAGCTAGACCCAAACGAACTGTACCAAAAAAGACATATTCACTGATAGCAGGTCAGTTAAATCAAGGTACTTTTATCAAACCTGTTGCACTTAATTCAGACTCTAATGAGTATGCTCATATGTTCAAAGAGCGTAGAGGCTTGAATGATTTTCTAAATGTTAAATATGACTTTCAATGTTTTCACAATACACGGCAGGAAAGTGAAAACAAAGGAAATTGTTTAAACAAAACTTTAAGAGACCTTATACATGACTTTGGTAAAAAGTTGGGGAATATAACAGCCTTGCAATTAGACAACATGTACCTTTGGAAATGCATTGAGTCTAATGTAGTACCTATGGGTTTGCGGTTTTTCAAGCAACCCATAGGTGTTGAAATTACCAAAACTAATATACTTGGATGTAATAAAATGTTTGATAGTTTTGGGATGCAATTTATGGAGTTTATTTTTTCATGTAATGAGAGTAAATTATGTACGATGGTGAAGGAAGTGGATGAGTTGAATGAGATTATTTTAAAAGATTTATTATTTTCACAATGGGAAACTTTATACAGCAAACAATTCGATGATGTGGAGAAACGCAGTAAAAAGATTTTCAACAGGAAATGTAAAAAATTCAAGAGGGATATTGAACAATATAAATCAAGTGTAGCTTATAGATGGAATAAGGGGATAGATAGAGGTGAAGGGCACATTGGAAAGGAACAAGGTCCGGTTGTTAAGGGAGAGAATTATAATAGGCAGTACAATGGTGGTAATAACAATAACCGACATTTTTTAGGGAAACAACAGGAATGGAAGATGGACTACAGGGGGGATTACAGGAAACACAACAACCAAAGATGGGGAGAGGTATCATACCAAGGGGGGTGGACAAAAACCAAACAGAAAGGATAATCATGGAACAGGAGGTAGCGCAGCAAAATAGGGTAAAATATGAGAAGAAACATTTCTTATTATTTGCAAATGGTATGAGGTATGTTCCTAACAAGAAATTCGACATAGTTGATAACATAGTTGAATTTAAAATATTTCTGAGGAAATTAAATCTTGAACTATTTTTTCAAAATGAAATAGAGTATAAAAAGAATAATGACTTAAGAAAGAAATGTCATTTTACACCCCCCATGCATAATACCCTTGTAGCGTATGAAAACGTAGTAATGGACGAAATGTATAGGTACCTAGAAGTGACTAAACAGATAAGGCCTAAATTCAACCTGAGTAAGAAAGAACATCTTGTTCTTAATGAAATTTGTAGAGATCATAATATACATATCATGACCCCAGACAAAGGAGGGGGAATTGTATTATATGATAATAGTGAGTATATGCATAAAATTTATGATATTTTAAAGAACTCGGGGAATTATGAAATTTCATCTATCAATCAAATAAATATTGCCAAACGGAGAATCGACCTATATCTTGAAGAATATCTATTGGACAACAGAATAGATACAGATATGTATCATTTTTTAAGAGTCGAATACCCGGTGTTAGCTACAATAGTAGGGATCCCTAAGGTACACAAGAACTTAGAGGAACCCCCATTCCGTCCTATTATATCAGGAAGTAAAAGTAAAACTTTTCCCTTTGGAAAAGACATTGACAGGTGGTTAAAATCTATTTGTGATGAGGTCCCACACATAGTAAAAGATTCATGGGACTTCCTTAGTAGAATTAAACCCCAGTTATGGAAAGAAAATTTAATATTTTTGACAATTGATGTAGTCAACTTGTTTTCCTGTATACCTAAGGGAGAAGGTCTGATTAGATTTACTAATAGTATACAGAGGTATACATCTTTTGACTGGGACAAAATTAGTCTGTTGGAAGAATTTATGAGCATAGTGCTAGATAATAATTACATATATTATGAAGGAGAACATTACAAACAGATTTGAGGGGTTGCTATGGGGGCAGCATGTGCCACTATGTTCGTGAACCTTGTTCTATTATATTGGGATGAAGAATATATTTTTAAAAACCAATGGTACCAGTTCATTAGTTGTTACATCAGATTTTTAGATGATATATTTATTTTGTGGACTGGTACCGTGGATGAAATTGTAATGTTTTTGGAACATCTTAATAAGTCTAGTACATATTTAAAGTTCACATACAACTATAATAGTACTGGTATCACATACCTTGATACCTACATTTATTCTATAAATGGGGGGTTTAAATCCAAAATATACAGAAAGGAGACCTTCAGTAACACATACTTAGAATTTTCCAGTAATCACCCAAGGAGTGAGAAAAGAAAAAAAGGATAATCAAGGGACAATGTACTAGAGCTTCCTGGATGACTTCTGATTATTCAGAGATGGGGACAGAGATTGAATATATAGGAAATATGTTCAGAGAGAGGGGATACCCTAATGAAATTATTATTGACGTCACTGGGTATTTAAAAAGAGAATGGGGGAAAAAGTATAAGCCTTTGCTGGGTGCAGATAAGGATATTAGTAATGGACACCCCAATACTAAAGTTACGGACATGAATAAGAAATTTAATAGAGCCTGTATAAGCCTTTGCTGGGTGCAGATAAGGATATTAGTAATAGACCCATCAATACTAAAGTTACGGACATGAATAAGAAATTTAATAGAGTTTAATCCTTATGTTAAGGAAGTGAAAATATTATACATAAGAATTGGAACATTTTGAGATTTGATGAAGGGGTGCACAACAAATTAGGGAACAAACCCCATTTTGTTTACAAAACAGGATTGAATTTGAACGCAAAAATTCAAACCAGTGACAAATATAAGGAAAAAATGAATTATAGGACAGAAGGTACAAGTAAATGTGGACACTGTAAACAGTGCTATGGAATAAGTGAAGATCATACCCTTACTTTGGGTAACATTATTAAAACAGTGATTAGGTTTAAAAACGGTAATTGTCAGACCCAACATGTGGTCTGTTTAGCTATCTGCACCAACTGTCCTAGTTGTTACATAGGAAAAATGAATAGGAGAGTCAGGAATCATATATACGACCACCTGTACTGTTTTAGAAAAACAGACACAAACAATGCCCTATATAGACATTTGGAAGTTAGTGACACTTGTAACACTTTTAAATTTGCCATATTAGAATGTGTCAAGATCGACCCCAGAGGAGGAGATGTGAAAGCTAAACTGGGGGGGGAGAAGTGAAATGGCAAATTTTACTGAATGCAGCTACCCCCCCCCCCCAGGATTAAATGACTGTATTTCTACCAAACCACTATTAAGAGCTTGAAAGGGGCATGTATAGCTGTATTTTTAACAACACTAATAACAGGTGTTAGTATCAGTATTTTACTAGTTATAACATTATTTTTTCCCATAGTGATACATTGTATATAATTTTAATGTTTTTAACATTTTTAACACATTTACACCTTCGTGTATTTGTTTCTAATGTTTTATAACTGAAAACATGAACCGTGATTATATATTTTTAAAGTACTATTTATATGTATTTGTACTGTCAGATTATAGTAGTTTAGAACTGAATTGATGAATATTAATGAGCTTAATTAATGCAGTTATATGATTGGAAGATTATTCTTACTTGAAGACTGTTGTTTTTGGATATGGTGTTCTGAGGAAGTCTGCCGTGAGTAGATGAAAGCACTAAACCTGATGTTAAAATAAATTAGTTTTTTTATTCAGCTCCAGTTTCATTTTTTTGGAACCTGGCACTGCTGTTTTACCAGTAAATTAATTTAGTTTTGGTTGGTACTTGTTGGAATTTACTGGCTACTCGTGTATAAACTCAAAGTAGTTACATGCCCATTGTCATACCACAATGCAATTACTTTTGATTTAGATTTAAATACAAAACAAACAACTGTAGCTAGAATTCCTTTATATATAACAAACTTAAAGGATTTTAAGGAATTTTATGTTAAAGAGATACAAACATTTTTAGACATAAATCTTACAGAAGATGTGTCTGAGATACATATTTGGGACTCTTTGAAGTCATATTTATATGGTAAAACATTAACATGGTTTAAAAACAAGAAAGATCAATGGGACAAAGACTTGCTGGAATTCCAAGCAAGAATTTATACATTGAAGCTAGACATTGAGAAGGGAAAGACAAATTTAATAAGTGAATTACATGACATGAATAAGAATATTTAGATACACTACATCATAAGACAATGATACATTTAGAGAAGATCAAACTATGTTCTTATTTGATGAACCCCAGAAATCAGAAAAAAAATAGCAAATAGAACTAAAAAGATCATAAAAGCTAATGAAATAAAGGAAATATGCCTTCCAGATACCAGAAAGAAAGTATCAGACTTTGAAGGGATACTAGAAGCATTTACATTATACTTTCATAAATTTAATACCCAAAAGGAAATAATATAACCTCAAAACATGTTAAAGTCTTTCTTTAGAAGACATATCAAAACCAAGCCAACATATGATCATATAAAATTAATAGACAAATAACCATGACTGAACTTACATTCCAAATTAAACATTTAAAGCCAAACAAAGCAACTGGCATAAATAATATGATCCCAGTAATGTTCAACTTATTAACCAACATATATTTGGCTTTAGGGTGATAGAAATGATTTAACCCAGTGTCCGGGGGAAGATTTTCGGAATTACACAGGAGAATGGGAATTATCCTGTATCATTAATATGCAGGCAGATAGGTTTCCTGGTATTAATGAAAGAGCCTCTATAAAACCAGCACTGAATGCTAGAGGTCTCTTTAAATAATAATTGTATTATGAATTGCTTTATAATTGCTTTATTATGTTTGCTCTGTCATTGTTTGGCTGTTTTTATGAGATTAGATGAATAATATATTTAAACTGCTTTGGTTTTGTAATGAGCTGTCTGAAGAAGCACATTTTATTGTGTGAAAGCACTTACCTTGTCTTTATGTTTTATTAAACCTGTTTTTTACGGATATCAGTCATGCCTTGGATACCATTTTTGGGCTCTGAATCTTTGGTTTTTATTTGGTACCATTAATTCTGAGAGATCTTTCTGTGTTTTTACATTATGTTCTTATTTGATGAACCCCAGAAATCAGAAAAGAATAGCAAATATAACTAAAAAGATCATAAAAGCTAATCAAATAAAGGAAATATGCCTTCAAGATACCAGAAAGAAAGTATCAGACTTTGAAGGGATACTAGAAGCATTTAAATTATATTTTCATAAAATTAATACCCAAAAGGAAATAATAGAACCTCAAAACATGTTAAAGTCTTCTTTAGAAAACATATCAAAGCCAAGCGAACAGATGATCATATACAATTAATAAACAAATAACCATGGCTGAACTTAAATTCCAAATTAAAAATTTAAAGCCAAACAAAGCAACTGGCATAGATAATATGATGCCAGTAATGTTCAAATTATTAACCAAAGAAGTGCTGGCATTACTATTATAAGTGGTTACATTAGTAAAGGAAAGCAAACATATTCCTCTTTCTTGGAAATATACAATAATATCACCCATTTTAAAACCAGATAAAAATGTAAAGGAATGTTCATCTTACACACCTATAGCTTTACTAAATGTTGATTATAAAATGTTTATGGCAAAACATGTGGCTAGGATCAAACAACTACTTCCATTATAATTAGATGAAAATCAAACTGGCTTTATAAAAGGCAGAAATACATCAGATAACATTAAAACAATTATATCTTTAATTGATTACATTAACCATACAAAAATAACATGAATATAGTCAGTTTAGACATAAATAGTGCCTTTGACCCTGTCCACAGGGATTATTTATGGTCAGTAAGCTAAAAGAATATTGATTTTTCTCAAAAATTCACACTATTAATTAAATCACTTTATGAAAAATCCTTAGCATATATAAAGATTGGATCATGGTTTTCTAAATCTTTAGAAATTACTAAAGGTACAATGGGTAAATAATGCGTATTCTGTCAGATGGAAACACATACATGAAAAGATATGGTAAAATCAGGTCTTACATTACCATCACAATATACTGAGTTGGTATCAAATAATCTTCAGTTGAATTGATAACATTTTACGGAAAACAAATAGAAGCACATACGTTTTAAGTTTATAAACGACATATTAAACGGATATAAAACCCTTATGAATAAGAATCCCAACATAAAAGCTTGGTCATACTTGCTATATTCTGTTGCATGTATACAAAATAATATAAAAACATTTGACATAGATATAATCATGTCTCTTAAAAAGCATGAAGTGACTTACTGGCATCAGTTACTAGTCTCTGGAAAAGTTTTAACAATGGAACAAATTAGAAGCAAATTTAATTTAGGTAATGATATATGGCTAAGCATGCAGGATATAAGACAGATACATTTTAAATAGAATAGAGACAATGCAATTAACAATCAAACAAAACATACCTAGATTTATAGAACACTTGGTCTTTTCAACAACACAAGCTGACTGTGGAAAAGGTCACCTATCAAACATCTATAAAATAATAAAAAAAAATGATATCATACAGAGAATCTTTGGGACTACTTTAATACAATAAATAATCAAATGTCAAATGACAATGACAAGAAATTAATACTCCGCACCACAAAGCAAACATCTCCTTCATTACAATGGAAACTGTTTACATGGAAATTTATTCATAGGTCCTTTATAACACCACATAGAATAGAAATAATGTTTAAATAAAATATAGGATGTTGGAGATATAAAAAGTTGAGAGCAGATTGGAAGCAAATGTTTTATGATTGTCATTTACTTAACCATTTTGAGATAAAGTTATTTTTTTCTTGCAAATAGTTTTAATGATAATTTCCATTTGTCTGAATCTTTGATTTTGTTTAATGCTCACATACCCCAATGTGTTATCAGAACATTTTCACTGTTACGGACACTACTAGCTATAGCATGCAAAACCATTACTACACACTGGAAAAGTAAGACCTCACCCACATTTAAAGAATACAGAAACATTGTATTTAATTTATCATGAATAGAAATGAGAACCATTTGAATGAGAACAGAAAGAACCACATCTTATTACAACTCATGGAAGAAAGTAAGCAAAATAATGGAGAGAGATGACTGTACTAACTAATGGAATGAACTTTTAATTGTAAAAATGTGGAACATCTTATAAACATAAGCACCTTTGTAAAGAGTTTGTTTAGATTTTAGAGTTTTTAAATGTATATAGTTGCTAACCTGTGTAAATTATGTTTTATATTGCAAAGTTATCAAATTACATTCATTTTGTAAAATCAATAAAAACATTTAAGCAAAAAAAAAAAAAATACAGCCAGGTTCAACTCCCTTGTAAATACGTTGAGCTCTAACTAGGTGTCAAAAGATCTCCTCTAACTTATTAGATAAAAGTTAACTCCTTTTCAAATATGCTTAAATTTACCTGTGACATGGTCAAATAATTTTAATTAAAATACTATAGACATGTTATGAATGAACTACCCCATCTTGTGAACTGGGAATTAATCTTTCCTTATCATCCCCTTCCCCTTTAACCCCTTCCACTTCTTTCTTGCCCATACTGAGACATTTGATTGGGGTAAGAAGATGTCTGTCTAGCAATTCTCACTTTGATCTTCTCAATGGAAGGGAACTTAACAGGATCCTGTAAAAATTGTTAAATTTACTGTTATCACTTACAGGTGTCTCATTAACTATCCTGTTTGAGTTATTAAAATCACCATTAGTAACATTTCTTCATAGTTTCATAGTTTCATAGTATAGTACTAGGCTATGTGCCCTGGGGCATTTGTAAGGCTAGCCATAGTGATGTGGCTTTTGTCACCCCATGAAATGGTACAAAAAATGTACAAAATAAATTTAGAATACTGTGCCTCTGTCTAGTAGTGACACAATGAAGGTCCCCTTATATAATAGAATTAGTTGACTGTGCCCCTGTCTAGCAGTGACACAGATGTGACCCCTGGGGTCAACTTACGATCTCCCATCCACTCATCAAGATTTCTCTTGAAGAGAGTCAGTGAGGGGCTCTGCCTAATACGAACTGGGATCTTGTTCCAAATCATGGGAAGCCTCTGGGTTATGAATCTATCCCTCCAGCATGCCCTATTCATACTTGTGCCGAGGTTTAAGTCTTTAGCTCTCGTGGTCCTGATGGATTTGGATTTTTTGAGGTGGAGCATGTCCATCAGATCCTGATTGGACATGGCCTTGTACGTCAGGCAGAGATCACCTCTGAGCAGGCGGTATGCTACTAAATAGTACTGAAGTTTCTTTAGTCTGGCAGAATAAGACAAATGTTGGAGACCCTTGATCCTCTTGGTGAGGTACTTTTGTGGTCTCTCCAGCTGTTGCAAATGCCGGGTGAGGTACATACCAAATGGGGCATTGTACTCAATCATGGGTCTGATGAGGGAGAAATATAGGGGTACAATGACATCCTTGGATCTGGATGTGAATCCCTTCATGATGAGGTGTGCAAGGTAGAATGTTTTTCTAACCACTTTGGCAACATGGGTGTCAAATGAGAGGTCGCTGTCGACTTGGGTCCCTAGGTCTCTGATTATTTTTTCTGTACTCAGTGGGTTGCTGTCTATGTGATAATTTGTGGGTACTTTGTTTTTCCCAAAGGAGATGACTATACATTTTTTGGCATTTAGTTTAAGGCCGAGACTCTGGCACCAGTTGTCCATTTCTGTGAGGCCTTTTTGTAGGATGTGTGTGTCTGCTGGTGTATCGACTATGGTGCCTAGTTTGCAGTCATCTGCAAACTTTGTCAGCCACAGCCCTCCCATGTTTGCTTTAACATCTGAGAAATAAATGCCGAACAAGAGGGGTCCCAGGACAGATCCCTGTGGGACACCACTTGTGACTGGCTTTGAGTCTGACATTGCTCCAGCAATTTTAACTTTATGGGTTCTGTCCTTTAGCCAGTTTGCAACCCATCTAGTGACATAAGGGTTTACTTTTAAACTGTTGAGCTTATCTATGATGCTTGAGTGGGGTATTGTGTCGAAGGCCTTAGCCAAGTCCAGGTATGCTGTATGGACTGCTTTGCCCTCATCAATGGCTCTAGTGACTGTTTCGAAAAAGTCAACCAGGTTTAAAAGGCAGGATCTGCCCTTTACAAAGCTGAACTGGGTGGGGTCAAGTGTCTGTAGGTCCCCTATGTCTCTGTTTATGAGTTCCATAATGATTCTTTCCATAGCTTTGCAGACCAGGCTGGTTAATTTTATGGGGCGGTAGTTTCCAGGGTCTGTAGAGGCACCCCCCTTGTGGAGTGGGACCACTGTTGCTGTACGCCAGTGTTCAGGTACATATCCCAAAGTAAGGCTAAGGTTAAATAGCATTTTTATGTGTGGGTTTAGCTCCTCTTGGAGTTCACGTAACACGCAACCCGGGATACCGTCAGGTCCCATTGATGCTGTGTTTTTTGCTTTGTTTAGGGCGGTTCTCACTTGGACATCTGAGATGACAGGGAGATTACATTCAGCTGGGATAAGTATTTCTTCTTTTTGGGGTGAAGGAGGGGAGAAATTTGCACTGAACCTGTCAGCCAGAATGCTGGCAATATCTGTGGGTTCAGTGTAATTTTTGTTGTTGTGAACCAACTCTGAGCATATCTGAGGGTTTCCACCCAGGTTTCTAACATAGCTGAAGAAGGCTTTATGGTTATCTTTAGTGTCCTTAGTGATTTTTCTCTCAGAGTTGACCTTGGATGTTTTTATGAGAGAATGTAGTTTTCTGCTAATGTTGATCAGAGATGTCTTCCCTTCATGGGATTTTGCTCTGACGTGCAGTAGCTTCCTTCTCTTGTTATACAATTTGTTTATGGCTGAGGTCCACCAGACAGGACGCTTACCTTTGTTGGAGTGGGACTTGGATTTGTTTGGGATTGCATGATCCATGCATTCTTGGAGATGTCCATAGAAAGCATTTGTGAAGGATTCGGCATTGTGGGATGTGGTATCCACTGGCACAGTGGGCTTAAAGGATACCATCTCAGTCTTAAGAACAGTGAAGTCTGCTTTTGAGAAGTTTTTCACTGTGTTTTTTTTTGTGCTGGGGGTGGAGGTGGGATATGTATATCCAGGGTGATTAGTTTGTGGTCAGATCTCACTAGTGAGGGGTATACTTCCGGTGTGGAGCATTTTGTCCCCATATTTGTGATGATCAGGTCTAGTATATTATCTCCCCTAGTGGGTGAGGTGACTAGTTGTTCCAGTGCATTTGAATTTATGAATTCCAGGAACCTTTGGGCTAGGGTATTAGGGCTAGAATAATGTACCCAATCTATGTTTGGGTAGTTGAAGTCTCCCAGTATGATGGTATTTTGTGATACATTCATATCCTCCAATGTCTTCAGGAAGGCTGAGTGGGGTTCTTGAGATTGGGAGGGTGGTCTGTAACATGCTACCAGTTGTAGAGCAGTTTTGCCTATGGTTAGTTGCACCTGTATGGTCTCTGATGCTTCATGTGTTGCTACTAACCTGGAGGTGTGGGTGTCCTTGATGAATATGGACACCCCCCCTCCCTTTGTGGTTCGGCCCAGGTTTTGGGGCCGAAAAGCATGATACGAGGTATAGCCTGGTAGTGCTGGGGTGCTCTCAGGAGCCTTGAACCAGGTTTCAGTTACTGCACAGACGTTGATGTTCTCCATGCTGAGGAGTGTATCAAGTGCCTGCATCTTGAGATTTAGACTTCTGGCATTGAGCAGCATTACCCTTAGTTTTTTTCCATTTTTGTTTTCTAAGGAGGTGGGTTTGTCTTTTGAGCCTTGTCTAAAAAAGGCACTATGGGGGAGGCAAGAGCCTTAGCCAATATCTGGAAGCCCAATGGTGACAGGTGTAAGCCATCCCTTGTGAAGCAGCGTGGCTTGTCCAACATGTCATCCCAGGCAGACAGACATTGGATCCCCTTAGAATGACACCAGTACTTGAGCCAATTGTTAAAGCTGATCATCTTGTCTTTGTATTGTGGTATCATTCTTGGTGAGGGCAAGATGCTGCTCAGGGTCAGGGTCATACCAGCCTGGGCTACATAATTGGAGAGCTCCTCTATGTCTCTTTTCATGTAGTCCAGGGAGGTACATCTCAGGTCATTCACACCAGCATGGACAATGACGGAGTCATATTTGTACTTGCTTTGGAGTGACTTGAGTGCGTGTGTTATGTGGCGGATCCTAGCTCCTGATAGACAGCTCACAGTCACCTTCTCCTTGTTCAGCCTGGTTAATGGGACATCAGTGTGTCTGACTATAGAGTCACCTATTACTAGTGTATCAGGCAAGGTGTTTGGCCTTAAGGGCTGTGATTGGTTGACACACTGATTTATTGAAGTATGTGTTGCATATGTTTTGTTTTGAGGTGGTGGATTTTTGGATGTCTGCTTTGGGAGCCTCTGTTGTTTTGGTAAGTTTTTTATTAGAGCCGCCGAGTATGTCTTTGTGTTTTTATGTGTTTGGTTTGCAGTTGTGGTAGGTCTATGTGGGCCTGGGATTGTTGTGTGTGTGGTTGCCATCTCCTCCTGTCTGGTCATGCCAGCCCTGAGTTGAGAGAGTTCAGCCTCCAGTTTGGCTATATAGTTGCATCTCTCACATGTATTTGTGTTTGTTGGGAGGAGGAGAGAGTTGTCTGTGTACATGAGACAATTGTAGCATTGTCTCAAGATACCCAGATTGACCAGCTGAATTGGAGACGACGCCAGTAATCTACCACTCGACATGCTAGAACAGTATAAGGGAGTGCTGTACCTTTAAGGGAAGTGGATATTCACAGGGGTGGTAAGTAGATGTAGTGCTTTACTTAGTACGAGAGTGCTTACTTAGTAGAGAACTATTGAGAAAAAGTGCTAGTCTTATAATGTAGTGAGTAGTCTGGTTATACTAAGAGTAGAGCTTCCTTAAGGGAAAATTTGAAGAGCAGACTTGGCAGAGCCAGAAAAAGTTTAACCTTGTTTAACCGGCGCTGTGCTATGCGCACAACCACACAAAGCCGTGCAAACGCGGATTTTAAACAATGAACTACAAAAGAGCTAGAAATGGTCCAAAACAACCAATTACTACAGCTTTTTCAATGGAGAGAGATGACTGTAGTAACTAATGGAATGAAGTTTTAATTGTAAAAATGTGGAACATCTTATAAACATAAGCACCTTTGTAAAGAGTTTGTTTAGATTTTAGAGTTTTTAAATGTATATAGTTGCTTCAAAACACCTTAGGAATGGAGTATGCAGAACACTTAGTGCAATCTTTCATATCCCCATGCACTTTTCTTTACTAAAATTAGAAATGACCTGTTGATCACCTTTCCTAAACAAATCTTGATATTTATCCAAATATGTATCAGATAACAAATCACTCATATTTGTTTTCAGCTTTTTAAAATCTAAAATTAAATCACTAATTTCATGTTTATTGTTTTGCCAAAATACCATCAGTTCACAGCCATGTTTGTCAATCATGTTCTCAAGCTCAGCATAAAGATCTGAGTTAGGGTAAAGATTGTTTGGAAATTTCTACATTCTTAACCCTTTTTGAAAGAGTGCACTAGTTCCTAAGCTTTAAACAATTAGAAAATTTTGAGAAGATTTTAAATAGGGACTCATTACATTCATTGCCTATGCTTGGTTTCTCTACCAGAAATAGTCTATAAAACCAAATTTCAAAAAAATTACTCACTCAAGGCATTTTACTGTGTACTGTTATTTTTGAACTCTATTTTGCTGTTTCCTGGGTGGCCACGGTGTTACAGCGGCTAGCGTTGCTGCCTAACAGCAAGTGGTTCCCCAGTTCGATCCTCGGCTGGGGTGACTTCTGTGCGGAGTCTGCATGTCCTCCTTGTGGTCTTGTGGGTTTCCTCCGAGTGCTCCGGTTTCCTCCCACATCCCATAGACATGCTGTAAGTGGATTGGACACTCTAAATTGGCCCTAGGTGTGAGTGCGTGCATGTGTGTGTGCCTTCTGTGGAGGGTTGGGCACCGGGCTGGCAACCTGACACCATAAAACTCCACTGCCAGTCATGAGTGGACAGGTGATCTGCTGTGGTGACCCCTAACCGGGAAAAGCTGAAAGAAGCAGAAGATGTTGCTATTTCCTGCACTTTTAGCCTCGCATAGACTTGGTTCAGATTTGCTGGATCCAGTCTGTTTTTATAGTTTCTGAACAGTAATGCAGCTTTCTTCCACAAAAGAGGGCATCCCCACATCCTAGTGAGAGTAGAGTGTAGCTAAGGATCAATCTGAGTGGTGATTGTTGGCCCAGACCCCAGTCTAGTGTGCTACTATTGGTTAGAGTGTTTTGAAATCAGTTTTTTTTTCTTTGCTACTTGCCTGCATTAGCACAGGTTTGTGTGGTGCACACCATCTGCATAACCATGCACTAGCATGCTGTGGAGGATACCATTGGCAGTTATTGACACAAACTCTTAGATAGATAATTTTCCTTTAGTCAACTGCTTGTGCTCCATTGGATGTTTCTCACTGCTGTGCTTCACTGCCCAATTAGACACTCAGCTGACCCTTCGAGGTTTCTCCACAAGTTCTACCCATTAAGCTGCTCACTCTTTTTTAGAACCTTTTCTTGTCCCTTATCCATACCTGTTTTTTCTAGTCCCCTCCCTGTTTCTGACCTCACGTCATTACTTCACCTAGCATCATGAATGTGCAATTTCCCACCATTCCTCCTGACAACCTGATCGACATGGGCATCCCGAGGCAATGTAGCAATTACCTCATGTGCACTGACAACAATATGTGAGAGATGCCTCTATATTAAGAATCTAGAATCTAGGCTCATTAACTCACAAATCAGTGTATCAGATACTAAGCAGGCTATCAGGTCACACACTTCACCTCCTGCACCATCCACGCATGCAACACATAAACCTACATATGCAGAGGTTCTCACTAGAAGCCTACCTAAAAATCAGAGACATCCCAAAGAAGCACACGTCCATTACCACATTCCCAGGAAATCACAGAACACATGCAAAATACACATACCAGTGTCTCACCAAACATGCCCCTAAGCCAAACACAAAATCAAATGTTTTAGTCATAGGTGACTCCATTGTGAGAGACACAGATGTCTCACTCACCAGAATGTCATCATATGTCTGTCAGGTGCCAGAATCCACCACATCACACATGCACTCAAGTCTCTCAACAGCAAGCACTATTATGACTCTGTTGTCATAGTCCATGTTAGTGTGAATAACTTGAGATGTACCTCACTGGACTATATGAAGAGAGACATGACTGAGTTCTCTGATTGTGTGTCCTAATTGGGTATGTTTCTAACCTTAAGCACCATTCTACCCTCACCTAGTATGATGCCTCAATACAGAAAAATGATTGACTTCAAAAATTGGCTTTGTTTCTGGTGTCATTCGGCGGGGATCCCAGTACCGATCAGCCTGGGATGATATGGCTGATAGACCATGATGCTTTGCCAGAGATGGTATCCACCTGGCACCTCTGGGCTTTCAGCTACTGTCTAAGGCTCTTACCTCCCTCATAGTTCCTTTTTAGGCAATGTCACAAAACAAAATTCCAGACATAAAAATATCCTCAAAAAACAACGTTAAGGTTATGCGGCTAACTGTTAGAAGTCTAAATCTGAAACTACACTCACTGGAAGCAGTCCTCACCTTGGAAGATCCGGACATCTGTGCAGTCACAGAGACCTGGTTCAAAGTCCTGAAGAGCACCATGGCCATACCAGGATATGATGCCTTCCACACATTCAGACCACACAATTTATTTTTATTTTATATTTGTTTACCAGGAGAGTCTGACAGGGCATTGACCATTTTCAATGGAGGCCCCAGGGAGAAAAGATCCTCATAGTAAAAAATATATACAATAAAAGTTGACAAAACATTATATAATGATACATGAAATTAAATATCACATCATACAAAGCTCAGCATAGTAAAAAAAAATTACATGCATTCATAAGTCCTTTAACAAGATAATAAACATTTATAAAGATACCGGATATAGATTTCTTGACAGTTCCAGGGTATAATACAAAGACTGGAAGTGAAGTCAAAATGATATGCATTTATCTATGCATGGAAAGACAGATGTGTAATAACATGTTAGTGGGAGAATAGTACAGTGGTAATCAGTTTATGCCAGTTGCAGTTAACAAAGTGAAGCAATACAATTGGTTTTATTACAATGTGTTTGCAGACAGTGAGAAAAGCATAGGATTATGAGTGTATTTACAGACAGCTAGTTTGAGCATGAGGATCAAAGAAATTGTTCCAGGGAAGTTTTAGCATTAGATGCTTCTATAGATGAAGCTTAAAAATGCTGGAGAGAGGTGAGAAATCATGGTTAACCTGGAATGTTGTAATAGCAGAGCCATGTGTCTAAAAGATAATTTTAAGTATTTTTTTTTTTAAATGTGTCAGGTTGATAGTGGATCTAATGGTGTGAGGTAGTAAATTCCAGGCTTTAGCTACATGAAAAGAGTAGAGAGAGTGTCCATCAGTATTTGTCATTTTTATAACCTGTAATTTATTTGTAGAATGTAGTGAACATTGATTGGAGTATGGTTGAAGTATATCTAGAAGTGTAGGAGCTTTAAAGGTTGGTAGTGTAGTTTGTGGATCATAGTGAGCTGGTTGTAAGTTAGGAGCTGAGGTAGTTCTAACCAGTAGAGTTTTCTAAGATTAAGGCAGTGGTGGGTTCTATATGGCGGTCCTGTAGCAAATTGAGCTTTTTTGTTATAGCATGATTCTATTTTTTCAATGTCAGACTTTAAGTTTGTGAAAATTGGTGAGGCATAAAGAACAGTTGATAGTAGATGGGTCCTTGCAATAGCTTCTCTAGAAATGTCTGTTAGGAGGTTTTTATTTCTGTACAGGCTTTCCATTTTTGTGAACTTTTTTAATTGTAAGAGAAATATGTATATCAAATCACAGCCTGTCATCAATTATAACTCCTAACAGTTTTGTTTAGGATTTGGGACTGATTTTGGTATTGTCCATAGCTGTAGTATAGAAAGTGGGAGGAAGTTCTGAGGGTCTAGAAGGTTGAAATATCATAAGTTTAACAAATAAGATAAAAAAGATAACAAATCCCTCTATGTGATTTGTATCTACCTACCTCCTGGTAATAACAACACTATAATAGAAGATATTCTTAGCTGGGTATCCTCAACTTACCCACAAGAAACTATAATTCTAGGTGACTTTAACACAGACTGGAAAACCTTCAACACTAATAACCCTCCCGCACATATTAATCTCCATGGCTTTACTCAAACTATCAACTCAACTACCAGAATCAACAAACCAACTAAAAAAGAGAGCACCTTAGACTGGATACTTATAAATAAACAACCCCATACTTATAATGTAGGAACTGTACCAGATGATCTAAGCGATCATACTCTAACTTATATAATAAGACAAAGAAATGACATCTCTAACACCCCTACCTACAGGATTTCATGAACAAATAAACAGTTTAACCCTGTACTATTCCAAAATGAGCTCAATGCATGTGACTGGAAACCTCTAAAAATACTCCCACTAGAGGAGGCTGTCAAATATTTTAACTCTAAATTCCTTGCAATCCTAGATGTGCATGCACCTAAACGATCTATTAGAATAAAATCCAAACCAGCCCCCTGGCTTACAAAAGAGACTCGACAAAAAATTCTACTTAGAAATAAAGCTTGGACTACATGGAGAACTATCAGAATTTCCCCTGAACAACAAACTTTTAGACAGCTAAGAAACTTAACTAAAAAAGCCATACTCTCCGACAAAAAGAACTACTATTGTAAGCTACAACAAACACACCAGAACAATCCTCAAAAATTTTGGACTAACATTAATAGGCTCCTCAACCCTGGTCACTCTGGCACACCAGCTCCTCATGATGCTGATCATAATACCCCAAATCAAATAGCCAACAACTTCAACACCTACTTTACAGAAACTATACAGTCCCTAGCTAGCCAGCTTTCAACTGATAACACAAGGATCCTATCTTCCTTAGCTGGATCATTACCAACATTTACATTTCAGCCTATCTCAACCACTTTCATCTATAAAATCTTATTAAAACTTAAACCTTGCACTCCTTCAGCCGACCAATTGCCTTCTGAATACTTACAAAAAGCAGCCAAAGTTATTGCCTTCCCCATATCCATCCTACTTAACAGAACTATTAATGAAGGAAGTATTCCAGACATCTGGAAAATCTCCCACATCATCCCCCTACATAAAGGAGGTAAATCCTACGATTACTCTAATTATAGACCAATAGCTCTGCTATCACCTCTAGTGAAAATCATGGAAAAGTGCATTCACCACCAGCTATTAGACCACCTAACTAAACATGACATACTGGCTAAGTGCCAGCATGGCTTTAGGCCATTTCATAGCACTACCACTGCTCTACTCTCTTTCACTGACTCCATTTATAGGAATCGTGATAACAACACCCTCTCCTCTGCTCTCTTCATCGACCTTTCAAAGGCTTTTGATATGGTTAATCATCCACTGCTTATTAATACTCTTGAACTTCTTGCTCTAGATACCCTAGCTATACAATGGTTCAAGTCTTACCTTAACAATAAGCAGCAGGCAGTTCTCTGGGAAAACAAACTTTCATCCCACCTGCCAGTCACCCTTAGAGTTCCCCAGGGATCCATTTTAGGACCTCTTCTTTTCTCACTATTCATCAACGACCTTCATATAGCAGTCCCTGAAGCCACCTGTATTCAATATGCCGATGATTCCACACTTATATGTTCTACCAACTCCACTTCTGATCTACACTTTCTAACTCAAAAATTATTCAACTCAGTAGAAGACTGGTTCCTGAAACGCTGTCTCCTTTTAAACGCAAAAAAAAACAAGCTTCTACTTTTCACACCTACCTATAGGTCCTCTCCCATAAACTTCTCTATTAAATCTAACAATGGTACCCTCATCTTTCCCGATCCTACTACCAAACTATTAGGAGTTACAATTGATAACAACCTCAACTTTGATAACCATATAAATAACACCATTCAAACAGTGAACAAAAAAATGGGCTCCTTATATCGAATTAAACCCTTCTTAACTCCTATAGCTAGAACCACTATTGCCCACTCTCACTTAGTCTCAACTCTTCTCTATGCTTCTCCCATTTATACTAATCTAAAGAAAAATAATCGTCTCAAACTGTCTAACTCCTATAACAATATTGCCAGATTTGCCACTGGAAATGCATTTCGAACACACCACTGTCTGAACTTAAAGCAGCTAGACTGGCTTGAACTCCCTAACATGATAACTTATTCCCAACTCACCATTGTTCATAAAATATTTTACAAACCAAATCATACTCCAATACTTGCTAAACTCATTACCTCTTATAATAATCTAAATTCCCTACGCTCTTCTAGCAAACTACGTGCTAACATAAGTAAGTCCAATAACTTGTCAGGTGACAGCCTATTCTCCAATACTGCTGGGAAACACTGGAACCTTCTACCTACCGACCTAACACTACTACCTTCACTGTCACTCTAAGCAAAAACTCAAACATCACCTAAAATCTCTCTGGTTATGCCCCTGCACTAACCCTGATTAATCTACTACCTATCCTATTTTATCTTCTTACTGCCTATGGATATATAATCATACTCTATATACCTCTCTGTATGCTAAATCTGGACATTGTAAAACTTATATAACCACAAGCATTTAAGTTAACTACAATGAACTGTAGTGTATGCTAGCATATCATATGATTATATGACTGACATGACTTTATACTCACCTTTTTAATATTGTACTTTTTAATAACCTTTCTTCTTTATTTTAAATACTTACTATTTTATGTGCTTTATTATTTTTATGTGTTTTTATAATTTGATATTTCATTTTGTGCTATGCTGGAGCTTTTCTCCCCGGGCCTATACTGAAAATGGAAATATATCCAGTTGGACTAGCCCGGTCAACAAATGTAAAATAAATAAAAAAATAAATAAAAGTTTAGTTTTGTTGGGGTTAAATATGAGCTGTGAGTTTGATAGTCATATTTTGATATCTGTAAAGGACTTTTGAGTTATGTTTTGAAGTTCCTGTAGGGTTGATGCTGCACAGATAATAATACAGTTGTCTGCATACTGTATTGTGGTGGCAAGGGGGATGGCTCTGCTAAGGTCATTGGTAAAAATACTATAAAGGAGGGGACTGAGTATAGACCCCTGTGGGACACCTATAGTGACTGGGAGAAAATGGAGAGAGATCTTGTTGCCACTTTACTGCCTGATGACGACCTGTTAGGTTGTTAGGTAACTTTGGAACCAATTGAGGGCAGAAGGTTTGAGTTTTATGGCTGGGAGGACAGCTAATAGTTTATCATGATCACCACTGACATGTCTAGGAAAATAGATGTTACTATTTTCCCTTCATTTCTGTATCGGTTTATGGTGTTAGTGAAGCTGAGGAGAGCTGATGTGGTGTTTTGATGGGGTCTGAAGCCATGTTGGGATTTGGCTTGGAGGGTGATATAAGGTATTGCAGACGTTGGGATGGATACACCTTTCTAGAATTTTGGATAGTGGGGATAGTATGGAAATTGGTCTATAATTTGTGAGTTCTATTGATTTTCCATCTTTGTGTAAGGGTATTATGTGTGAGTTTTTCCCAGATGGAGGGGGACATATTATTCAGTGATGGATCAGTTAATTAGGATTGCTTCAACTGTTATTTTTAGGAATTCACATGGTAGGTTATCAGCTGCGATAGTAGCTGGTTTGAGCTTTTTGAGTAGTTTTTCTATGGTTTTGGTAGGTATGGGTTGGAATGAAAAAGGTTCATTACTATTGTTAGTTGGAGTTGCTGTAGAGTTTTGCTTGTTTTGGTATCTTTGGTTGTTTTTGGTGATGGATAGATTACTTTCAGTGAAATATTTATTGATGTGCTCAACAATGTTACCTGAGTTGTTTGATATTGTGGGAGAAGAAGTAGAGGTTTGACCTAATTGCAGGATGCTTTTTATTGTGTTCCAAATTTTTTGTGTTTTTTTTTTTTTTTGGTGTTTTAGTTGGATATTGGTGTAGTAGTTTTTTTTTTTTTTTTTGTTTTGTTTTTTTTTATCTAGTTTGATTTGGAGTTTGGCCTTATTTCTAATTTGTAGATAAGCTATTTGATTAAACTGGGTTTTGTTAATGTGCCATACAGCTCATGCTTTATCCCTTAGTTTGAGGAGGGTTCTTGTTTCTTGAGTAAGCCAAGGAGTATAGTTTGACTTAACAAGGATTGTTCTGGATGGTGCCAGTGTATTGAGAATGTTGAGGAAAGTGGAGTTAAAGTGTTCTACTGTGGCATCTAGGGGTAGGTACTTGAGTGGGTACCAACAGAGTTTCTTTAGAATGTTTATCAAGTCCTGGGGGTTGAAGTGTTTTTTTATTACTAATTAGGCAGTACATGGAAAGTCTTGTTGAGTTGGTATGTTGCCTGATGAGATATGTGGGTATATGGTCACCGAGGCTGCCTGGTAAACAGCCTGTGTTTTGATAGTTTGATTTTTTTTCCTTTGTAGTTAGGGCAAAGTCAAGGACTGACTGCTTCTTTTACTACCAATTCTTGTAGGGGATTGGATAATTTGTGAAAAGACATAGAGGTTGATATAATTGCTGGGATTATTTGAGTTACATGCTAACCAGTCAGTGTTGAGGTTTCCCGTGATGATAATTGCATAACTGATGTCATTAGAAATGGTTTGAAGGAGATGTTCAATCATGGTGGCATTGTTCCCTGGTGGGAAATTTATGTGGCTGTTATAGCTATATGATTGTTATTAAAAAGTATCTCAATGTTATTTGCAGTAGTTATGTTAAGGTTTAGGGGTTTTATGTTAAGATTGTTTTAAGATAGCTTAGCTACCTCTCCACATCTTTTTTCTTTTCTATCTGCTCTGAGTATGTTATAGCCAGGTGAGTGATTTTGGTGTCCATAATGTGCAGTTTTAACCATGTGTCTGTTAATATGACTATGTCTAGAAAGTACAAGGAGATGGTAGCATGAAACTCAGGGGCATTATTCACAATGTTTAAGTTCAAAATTACTAGGTCGATGAGTTTATGATGGAGATTAAATCTATTTTGAGGGTGAGGAGGCATTGAGGAGGAGTAGGTGGGACCAGGGTTTGGGTGCATTTCTGCAACACACTACACATTCATGTCAGGGAATGCTTCTTATTGGCCTCATTACAAACTCATGTAACAACTGGTTGTGAATGGTGAATTTAGCCAAGGTAGTACAGTTCCGGCACAGTATAATTAGTGCTGGTTTGGGAAACCTTTGTAGCCTTGAGTGACCACCTGATGCTTCATGATGATGGCCTATGGTACTATACCCCATCAAGTTATTGTAACCACAGTACTACATATAGCTTTCATTGCTATACATCTTAATGTTCCGTGTGCACACATATGCACCTCTAAACAGTATGCATACCAATCACCATTTGCACAACTGACACATATATGTCTTGTGATGCTGTTGAGTGGCTAGGTCATATGACACACATTGGGTATGTGTAGTGTTTAAATATGCAGTTGTGTTTTAGCATGCCATGTCATAGATGAGACTGGCATGTCCAAAATATGATCTACACTCACCATAAGTACCGTACATTGGGTATGTGGCCGAATGGTATTCCATCAATTATCCATGCGCCACTGATCATGTTGTGTGAATACTCATCATGCATGTGCTAAAAATGTGTCCACAATTACTTGCTAAAGACACAGAGGCTGTAATCAGCACTGGATACCTATCTGACACACAGATGCACATCCAGCAATGGTATGTACACCTGTGAGTTATGGTACACAGTACATTACAGGGTTATTAATACCTGCACAGCAATGTTGCGTCCATGTATGCATTGTGTTTCAGGGGGAGGGCCATTGCCTAATAACAAAACACATGCATCAAAGCCATGTATACTGTTAGTAACAAGGGCTGACTACACTTGCACTGCATGCTGTTGAGCAACACATGTCCTGCATTCTGACATGTGTGATATGACTGTTTTGTTTGTGATACTGTACCATACCATCACCTGCTATTGTGTATGTTCTGTGATTGCTGGTGTTGTGTGTGTCTGCTTTAGTGAGGAGTGTATTTTTTTTGTGTGTGCATGCGTGCATGTGTGCATGTGCACATGTGCGCATGTGCGCATGTGGTCTGAAATCATGTTCAGGTCTTAAAGTGTGTTTCCTGTTTTCCTCTCACAGGTGCCGAGGTGGGGCTGCTTCAGTACAGCAGAGAACCTGATGTCACTGAGACAGACAGCGATGATGAGGATAGGTGTGTTGAGGCAGAGGCAGGTTTGTCAGGGTCTGTTGTTGGGCAACCAATTGACAGTACACAAGTCTCCACCCCATCCATGCACACAGTCATACTGCCTGTACATCCATCATCACCATTGGCCTTAGCTGAGGGACAGTGTACGGTTGACACTAGCCAGGACAGTGTGGTATCTATGACACATGTATCAAGACACAGCAGCCATAGCCAGATTTCTGGAATGGTACCACATAGGCAGATGCCTAGGGGTTCTCGTCAGAGCAGTGCTGGTTATCATGCCCCTGGCAGATGTGGCACACCTCTTTCTACCACACGCATGTTCCAGGCTGTCATGGCAGCACAGACATGAATGGAGCGGTACACCAGACAGGGGCTAAGGACACAGAGGGCTCATTACACCTCTGTAAATGACAGTATCTGTGACCTAGCAGGTGCCATACATAACTACACTGAGGTCATTGATAGACGTTGGGGTGAGACATTGGATGTCCTCCACAATGTCATGTCCATGTATCAGGACAGTGCAGGATGGTTGAGACTGGACGTATGCCAGCAACATCAGCAGCTGGAGGTCTTCGTGGACGTCCAACAAGTCACAGCCGCTCCCGTAGTGCCAGTACCAGCCCCAGCAATGTTGGGGGGGGCTGTCCATAGACCGTCCTAGCAGACCACGTGCACGTGGCTCTGGCTAGTCCCAGCAAGGACCTGGATCCAGTGGATATTTGTCAACCTCTTTGGATAGTACGCAATCTGGATTAGTACCTGATACTGTCTGTAGCACCCCTGCCAGGCACAGGTTCCCTATCCATGGCCAGAGATGGTGATCTGCAAAGCCTGCTAGGTACAGTCTGTAGCTGTCTCACAAATCCTCATATATGGCAGCCACATGGTGGAACTGTGTGCATGCAGACACACACACATAAACCAGAAACCTAGGGCAAACACATACCCGCACACATTACATCAACAGTGTCCCATAACAGTACTCATGGCCCTCACACACACACACTCACACACACATGTCGATTGTATGGCTCAGTGTAGGCCTCTGGCAAACCAACAACACACCCTGTGCATATGATGAAACTTGTGGCACCTCCTGTCATCTGTAACATTGATGCAGGAACAGGCTAACATGGTGCTGATGCACAGGGTGACTTTAATAAAGTATAGCAATGGTTGTATGTGTAGCATGTTGTCAGCAGTAGAGTGTAATGAGATCCTTGAAGGTGTAGCTGAGCAGGCGTGATGCATTAAAGCTGTAATTAGCAATGTTGTATTGTTTTCACCAGTGTTTATTCCAATTGTGTTTTGTTTGCCCATGGCTGATGTGTGTAGTTGTGTCAGCATGCATTATGCAGTGGACAGTAAGTGTGTGGTGTGTGCAACACAGGTTTGCAGGTGTCCATTTGTGAACAGGGTGGAGGTGCACTGTCTGCGTGTACATGAATATTGGATGCATGGGCAGGGTGACATGCCATGTACTGGCCAGTGTTAACACTCCATAGTTTCTGTTTGTGGCCAGTATGCATTGTACTACACACATTTTGGAACTTGAGTACGCATATGTGTGTATGACACAGGCTGACACCCTGCTGTGGGTGATGCTGTTGTTGCTATCCGTCATTGGTTTGCATTACTAAGGTTAACACTGTCCCAGCTGCATAGTCCTTTAGTAATGCACACTGTTCACCTACAGGGTTGCATGGACCGTGCTATCACAAACACAAGAAATTCTCACTTATACAGTAAAAGTGCATTAGTCTCATGGACCCCTGCCATAAACTAAATATATAATAGAAGGTATGAAGTTGTACCAAAAAAGAGTTACATACCAAGAAGGGATAACCTCTCTGGTCAGGATCATTGGGAAAATACAATCCCTCAATAAACATACAAGGCAAGCTTCAAAATACAAAATGGCAAGGATTCCAAAGACAACACTAAAGCTTTCTTTAGTGTTGTGTATAATCTACAGGGGAAATCTCAGATCGGGTCACAGTTAATGTAAATGGTCACAAAGTACACTTATCTGACTAACATTACCAATTTATAGTCAGACAATTTGAATGCGGATTTCACCACCCTGTCGTTACACAAGGGCCACATTTCCAGACCTGAAGAATGTAAAACCTGATGATTCAGACACTCTAGTTAAAACATCTCTTTACCAAGGTCCAAACCACAGTGGCAATGGTACTGGACAATGTCTCTGGCTGTGTCATGCACAAGCTGACATATGAAGTCACCACTCACCTAAACACTCTGTCCAGATGCAGCTGCTATACAGGTTACATACTTGTGGAATGACACACGGTAATGGTGTTCACAGTCTACAAGGGTTGAGCTACAACGTCTTCTTCTTCTCCTTTCGGATGCTCCCATTAGGGGTCGCCACAGTAGATCATCTGTTTCCATTTCTTCCTGCCCTCTCCATCTTGCTCTGTCACACCACCCACCTGCATGTCCTCTCTCACCACAGCCATAAACCTCATCTTAGGCATTCCTCTTTTCCTGTTACCTGGCGGCTTCATCCTTAGCATCTATTTCACAATATAGTATGTATCATGGGAGTTTATTAGGAGGCTGCTAATGGTTTGGTGCGGGGTATGTTAGTTAGGAAATATTTACTGTTGGCATTATTTTTCCCATGCTGATACCACTGAGTACAATTGATTAATTATATGGTTCATGCAACATTGCCTCCTCCTTAACCCTAAAAAAAAAATTATTGCTCTTTACACCTACCCAAAAGTTATCACAATTTCATTTTACAGTAATCTCTAACAATGGAACTAGCATATCTCCAGATACTACGACCCATCTCCTAGGAATCACAATAGACCACAACCTCAGCTATGATGATCATATTAATACTACTCTAAAATCTGTCAACAGAAAACTAGGCTCCCTTTATAGAATCAAACCCTTCCTTACGCTGCTAGCCAGAACTACTATTGCCCAGACCCACCTTATCTCCACCCTGTTCTATGCTTCTGCCATATATACCAATCTATCAAAAACCAACCTTACCAAACTTGCAACTAGCTATAATAACATTGCCAGATTCACCTCTGGCTCCTCTTTCAGAACTCATCACTGTCATAACCTCAAACAACTGGGTTGGTTAGAACTGCAGAACCAACTACTTTGTCAACAGCTTACCATCACCCATAAGATCCTTTACCACCCCATGAATACCCCAATCCTCACCAATCTAATTACCCCATACAAAAATCTTGCAACACTATGCTCAGCTAATAAGCTTCTAGTTTCCACTATTAAATCAAACAACAAGTCTGGGGACTCACTATTCACTAACACAGTGGGAAAAGCCTGGAACCAGCTTCCAAATGAACTCTCAACTCTTTCTTCCACACTGCTTTTTAAAAAGTATCTTAAAGAATATCTTAAAACCCACTGGCTATGCCCCTGCTCTAACCCTGACTAAGATCTCATTCCCCATCGTGCTCTCCCAAATTGCTCTCCCTATACATTTCTGCTTTGTTGTTCTGATACCTACCTGTGCTAACTAGTAAGCTAACCTCTAACTAGTAGTTAATCGAGTTTTGTTCCCTTCTTAGTACTCGATATGAGTCTACTTTCTCTAAAAGTGTATTAGATATCATCATAAGTTTGTATGTCTATAAAACATGCCAAAAAAATATTTTTGTTTTGTTCTCTGTATTCGATCTTAGCCTAGCCTTAACTAAATGACTCTGTACAAGTTTACTTATGTAGAATCTAAATAATGTACTGTATCTCATGTTACTCATTCATACAATGTATGTCATGTCACTGCCTATTCTTGGAACTTTTCTCCCCGGGCCTCTACTGAAAATGGACATGTATCCAGTTCAACTAGCCCGGTCAACAAATGTAAAATAAATAAATAAATATCCTCTGTGACATCAGCATAGCAACAAAGAGGGGCTGCTTTGATTGACTTTTAGGAATGTCCCACTGCACATCCATTAAACTCTATAGATGCAGGATACAGAAATTGATTTGGTTTGCAATTTAATGAAATTTTACAAATAATTTTATTGAATTCACAAAAAATGGTAAAGGTGTAAATGCATCAAGATACATAACATAAGCCAGTGTATAGATATGAACATCAGCAAAGAACTTGAGTTTCCATATGATGCCAAGCAGTTTTTTTGAGATATTTGCAGAAATGTATCAATGTATAACATTTACAGTTTTCTTCGGCATTACCTAGTATTTCAGCTGACAATACACAAGATACAAGAGACTATTCATAATTTGGATATGGCAGTAATAAATAAAGTATGAAACAAAGCATATTTCCATAATGCTAAAGAACTACCTGACAGTATCCCCAGTGTATTTGTATGTCTTCATGACATTTGACATTATGCCCTTCAATAACATGTAGCTCACTAAGTTGTGAAAATGTTACTGCAAATAAGAAAATATTTATAAACTGCAAACAGTGGTTAAAATTGCCATTATGTTGCATTCTGTATAGTCAAGGTTGGATTCAATAAACCCTACACAATTCGTCCATGCTGTGTTCATACTGTGGCACAACACACTCATGACAGTGTGCGGATTTGTGTTCAGCAAATGGCTCTACGCAAAGCTGCGCTAACTAGGTAAACATTGTGGCATTCTAGTTGATGAATAAGCATCTGAATTATTTGCCAATCAACTAATACAATATGGTGGAGTTATTCAGCAAGCTATAATGGAATTGTGTACATCCCATGTAACCATGTACCCTATACTCCAAAAGCTTTTGGAATACAGCCACAAAATCTAACCATGAAAGAAGAATTTGTTGGGCTGCTGCTGTTCTTCTCTATGTCTGTTTGAAACAGACACAAGTCTGTGCCTCTGCTGCTATTGATAGACTTCGCACAAGCAGTATTTAGACCCTGTTAAACTTTTGATGGTCTGCATAAAATGGAACTAGCAGAGGATAGAGACAGAATCCAGGAACTCTGCAACATCTGCCATCCTCACCTGGTATCAAGGGCAAACTGAGGGTAACGCATGTCTTTGGAGATGAAGGGGACAATATGGAGTGTCACAGGCATCAGCTTTTACACAATTTCCTAAAGGCTATGCTACAGCATGCCAATGACTACATATCTTTTTCTGTGCCCTAAGCACAAAGCTAGAAATATGCAGGGGTTCTTTCCCATAGCACACTTCCTGGAAGTCTTGGGTGTAATTTATTGCACCCACATTGAGATCAAATCACCACCTAGGGAACAGGGAAGGGTCTGTATTAAACGAAAGGGGATCCACTTGCTTAACTGCCCAGGCATGTGTAATGCTAGGGGAGTCATTCTGAATGTGTACACTGGCAAACCCTACAGTTACCACAACTCCCATATCCTGCCCACCTCACAGCTCTACCAGAGATTTCCCAGGGGTGTTATCTCACAAGGCCATTTACTAGGGGATGCTGGGGATGCATTGCAACCATAGCTGATGATGCCAGTCAGAAATGCACACAGACCCATGGATGAATACTATAATAAGGAACACTCTCAAACAAGAAACATCATAAAGAATGTGTTTTGACTGCTGAAGTCATGGTTTAGCTGCCTAGATACATCAGGGGAGCCCTGCCATGTGATCCCAGCACTTGTGCTGAAATTATTACAGTCTATGTACTCTACACAATATCATCCTATGAAAACAGCTGCAGCAGGAACACCAAGGGGAAGAAGTACACATTCTACCACCACTGGCAGGGGCACCACATCCACATGCAGTTGAGAAATCAGAGGGGGAACCCCTTGCTGCTGCGTGTGTAAGTAGATGTAGACATAGGTGTGCACAATTTTCCCTCATCCTGACCAAGAGGCAATGGACAGCACACATGCTAACCACCTAAGGGATACACCTTTTATCCAATGCATATACATAGAGTACAACTGATGCCAGGTAATGCTCACAACCTTTACTTAATAATGGCTGTGTGCTGCTAACATCAGACAGAGTCAGCCCTGAATGATAACAGTTGTAAGTGAAGGAGTGTCAATGTAAGTGTGGAACCTGTGATAAAAAAATGTCTGAGAACATGAATGATTGGCAAATATCTGCATTACTGGTACTTGTAAATGTAGCTAAGTAGAATGTGTGAGTTGTCCAGCAATGCCATCAATATCTGGCATGTCTGACATCTGTAATATATATTTATGCAGTTTACCAAATAACCTGTTCCATGAAACTGAAATACCCCCTATAGAAAAAGCAGACCAAAAAGTCTACTCATCCCAAAATTTTCGCAAGTAGAGCAAAAAGCATGATTGTAAACTGCCTTCCCCTTCAAGTTCCAAAACTGCACAGTTACATTTCAGTGTAGATTCAGCCATCTGAGAACTCTGAATATGTAAACTCATTAGAATTGCTGAATAACAAACTTTTGACTTCATGTAGAACATGTAAACATAGTTTAGCATATACACCATTGTTGGGTGCTAATACCTTGCAATTGTGTATGATTACTCTGAAGGAAGCAAAACACAGTAATGCACAGACACCCTTCACTGAAGTGAGTGTGCTAGTGAGGATACACTTACAAAGAGTGGAACTAACTGCACTGAGCTTTTAAACAAAACCAAACACCCTACCGGTATATTTCCTTAGCATAATAGCACAGTTTCCTGCCTTTGCTGAAAACTGTTGTCCACTGTGATGTGTTTGTATCACACCTTGAAAGAAAAATGAGAGAACATGCACTGGAGAGTACATGCAATAGTAAAGCTGAGATAAGGGAAGGATTCCCAGAATACAAAGAAAAGGCAGAGCTGCAGTTTTGCAACTATATTCATAAATATTGTGTAATCACTCATTCCACTAAAAAGGTTATCTGCACATTTACAATCAACTGGAATGGCACAGTGGCATTGTGGTAGCATTTGGTCCTCACAGCGAGAGGTTCTCCAGTTCGATTCTTGGCTGGAGTGCCTTCTCTGTGGATTCTGCATGTCCTCCCTGCATTTGTGTGGGTTTTCTTCGGGTACCCCGGTTTCCTCCCAGTTATAAGTTCATAGGTAGGTACTAGGCTATCGGCACTGGGGCCTATATAAGCTTATAAACCAAGATTTTCCTATACCCAGACGCGCCAACAGAATAGCCAATCGCAAACAGACAAATTTTTCTGCTTACCAGAAGGTAGCAACCAAATACAGAAACCCTCCGAAATGGTAGGAGATTCTTTTTTAGCTTCTAGTTTTAATAGTAATTTGTCAAAAATTCAATATACTATGAATGGTTTTCATATTTTCAATTATACAGATCAAGAAATTACACCTGAATATTTTTCTTTATTCTCTAAAGGATTTAAATTTGTTCCAACTAGAACACCTGATATAGCCGACACCTTTGTGGAATTACAATTATATCTAAGGAAGCTTAACTTAAAAGTAATAAACGTTAAGAATGAAAAGGACCCTGTCAATACAGTTAGGACAGGTTTTAAGAAAAGTACTACCTTCAATCCACCCCTTCATCCTCTTATTGGTACATTTGAGAAGGTTATTAGGGATGAAATTTACGAGATTTAGGGAAGGGATAAAGAAATCTTTTACAACCTTAACAAAACAGAGAGGGCCCTACTTGACAAACTGAGAAATGACAGGAGTATTCGTGTCATGGTTCCTGACAAGGGTGGAGGAATTGTAGTATATAACAGTACTGATTATACCGATGCTATGCAGAAAATTTTGTTTAATGAAAATTATTATTCAGTGTGTTCTAGGAATGAGATTTACATAGCCTATAGAAGAATAGATAGCTTCTTGTATGAATATTTGATGGACCAAAGAATTGAAAAGACAGTATATGATTTTCTAACCAATTTGCATCCAAAAATTCCAGCCATCTTTGGGATACCTAAAGTACACAAAAGTGTTGAGAATCCTCCTTTTAGGCCCATTGTGGCCGCGGCTGGATCTAAGACCCACAATTTATCTGTGTATGTGGACAGGAGGATAAAGCATGTTGTTGATTTATGCCCCCACCTGGTTAAAGACTCTTGGGATTTCCTTGGGCAACTTAAAGATCATTTGTGGCATACTGACCTACACCTCTTGACTATAGATGTAGTTGACCTTTTTACCTGTATTCCAAAGCAGGAAGGATTGTCCTTTTTTGAGGAAACCTTGTATAGTTTGTCTAATTTAGACAACAATGAGGTTAAATTGCTTAGCGAAATTATGGAAATTATTTTGGACAACAACTACATCTTTTTTGAGGGTGAATTTTACCAACAGGTCAGAGGTGTAGCGATGGGAGCGACTTGTGCCCCTACTTATTCCAACTTAGTTTTACTGGGATGGGAAAGGCAGCATTTATTTAAAAGTAAATTATATGAGAACATATCCTTTTACTGTCGTTTTTTGGATGACATATTTATTTTATGGAATGGAAACGTTGCTGAAATTCCACCATTTATACAGTATTTGAATCAAACCACAGAATTTTTGAAGTTTACATTCCATCATGACTTTTACGAAATTAGTTATTTGGATATTAAAATTATTAAAGGTCAAGAGAACTTTATATCTAGGATTTACAGAAAAAAAACTTTTTGTAATAATTATTTGCTTTATAACAGTCACCACCCCTTATCTCAGAAGAAAAGTATCATAAAGGGACAAGCTGTGAGGGTAGCCAGAATGACGTCTTTGTATCAAGACGTCATAATGGAATTTGCATTTCTCAAGGAAATGTTTTTGGAAAGAGGCTACCCTGCAAGTTTGGTAGAAGATACTTTAACTGAAGTTCTAGACGAGTGGGGGAAAAATATACACCCCTTCTTGGTAAAGGTTTAGATAAAAACAAGAAAAATGTTTCAAGACATGAGGAGGAAATTGGAAAAGTGAATAGTATTAACTATGAACAAACTTGTATTGTACAGTATAGCCCCTTATGTCAACAAATAAAAAAAGTAATGCAGAAAACTGGAGCATTTTTAAAGTAGGTAATGAGATATTTAAAGTGGTGGGAGCCAAACCTTTTTTTACTACCAGAATAGGACTAAACATTAAGAGAATTCTGGAGAAGAGACAGAATGTACCCCCACACAAAAATAAAAATAAAGGTGTAATGGGTACTAGACCTTGTGGTAGATGTAAATACTGTAGTTATATTTTACAAGAATCAGTAATGCATTTGAACAACCTAATGAAAAGTATTATTTACCCTAGGGGAGGAAACTGTTGTACCAGTAGGCTAGTGTATATAGCCAGGTGCAACACATGTAGTTCATACTATATTGGGAAAACTGAAAAAACCTTAAAAACTAGAATGTATGAACACTAGTATGACATTAAAAACAAAAGAGAAACTAATGCACTGTATAAACACAGTGTTATTTGTGAGAATCATACAGGTTACAAATTTGCAATACTTGACTGGGTAAATCAAGATGTTAGAGGAGGGGACTGGCAGAATTTTTTATGTAAAAAAGAACTTATGTGGCAGCTTAGGCTAGCTGCCAACCTTCCCCCTGGTTTAAATGGCTATTTGAGCATTTATCCTGTTTTAAAGGAAAAAGCAGAAGCTATTTATTCATAGATTAGTACTAAGCTAACTGCCCTTGTGAGCCATTTTAAGCCTAGCCAATTATCCCTTGTGGGACTCAAACTCTGCACCTTCTGTTAATAAGGCAAACACCTTAACCATTAGGCCAGCCCTCCAAATTTCATAATTTTATATGCACTACAGTTTGTATTTTTTAAAATTATATTTACTGTGGCATTGCTTCCACCTACTGAGAAATGTTAACATATAAAAAAGTGTTTCAGACAACATTTTCCTTATTGGTTTGGGATTTCCTAATAACTTGTTATTGCATTTTCTAAACGTTGCTGTTATATTTTAGAAAAGCTTTTCCTTTAAAGTTTTATTGTTTAATCGATCTATTAACCTCTTGACAGGTAACTATGCAACCTATTGGTTATTTTACAGTATTTAAGAAGGTGTTTTGTGGCTTTCTGGTTGATTCTGATGAAGTCAAGGTTTTATTGACGAAAGCGCTCAATTTTTATGTAATTTTATGTTAATAAAAGAGCATTTCGGACTCGCAACTTTTAGTGCTGACTTTATTGCCTATATAAGCCTGGCCAAAAAGGTTCCCTGGCTTTTGCCACCCAAGAAAATTATTTTCCTGTGCCCCTGTCAAGCAGAGCCACAGAAGTGATCCCCATGGTAAATTTTCTATTTCCCATACAGTCATTAAGATTTTTCTTAAAGAGGGCCAATGAGGAGCTTTGCTTGACATGAATATGTAGTTTGCTCCAGAGTATGAGAAGTCTCTGGGACAGGAGACTATCCCTCCAGCATGTTCAGTTTATTGTGGTGACAAGTATAGGTCTCTGGAGCATGTGATTTGGAGAGATTGGGATTTCTTTAAGTGTAGCATGTCCAACAGCTCTGGGTTTGACATAGCTTTGTACTTTAGGCAGAGATAGCCTGTGAGTAGGTGACATGTGATGGAGTAGAGCTGGAGTTTTTTGAGATGGTCTGCATATGGCATCTGTTTGAGGCTGATAATCCTCTTAGTGAGGTATTTCTGTTGCCTTTCCAATTGTTGTAGGTGTCTTGTGAGATACATGCCAAATGGGGCATTGTACTCTATAATGGGTCTGATGAGGGATGAGTAGAGAAGAACAATGACCTCCTTTTTTCTAGAAAAAGCCCTTTTGTGATGAGGTGTGCCATGTACAAGGATTTTCTGACTACTGTGGCAAAGTGGTTATCAAGGGACAGACTACTGTCCACCTGTGTCCCGAGGTCTCTTATCACACTTTCAGTGTTTAGTGAGCTACCGCCTATGTGGTAGTTCATGGGTACCAAGTTTTTCCCAAAGGGGATGACAATGCACTTCTTGGCATTGAGCTTGAGGCCATGACTTTGACACCAAGCATCTCTCTCTGTGAGGCCCTTTTGTAGAATGTCTACATCATTAGGTGATTCTGTTATTGCTTCCAGTTTGCAGTCATCTGTGAACTTTGTTAGCCAAAGACCTTCTGTTTTGGCCTGCACTTCAGAGAAGTAGATGCCAAACAGGAGAGGACCCAGGACCGAACCCTGTGGTACTCCACTCATCACTGGTCTGAAGTCCAACTTGGAGTTGGCTACTTTTACTGTGCGAGTTCTGTCAGTGAGCCATTTGGCACCCATCTTGTGGCATAGTTATTTATGCCCAGTTTAGTGAGTTTATATATAATTCCAAAGTGGGGGATGGTATTGAAAGCCGTGATTAGGTCAGATAGGCTGTGTGCACTACCTTGCCCTCATCTATGGCTCTGATGATTGCTTCAAAGAAGTCAATCAGGTTTACTAGACATGATCTACCTTTTACAAACCCAAACTGAGTGGGGCCCAGGGTTTGGAGGTTACCTATGTCTTTGTTTATAAGCTCCAAGATGATGCGTTCCATAGCCTTGCAGACCAGGCTCGTCAAGCTAATGGGGTGGTAGTTTCTTGGGTTCATCGTGGCACCCCCTTTGTGGATTGGGATAACCATTGCATTCAATAGGCACATAGCCTGAGGTGAGGCTATGATTGAACATGATACTTAGGTTGGGTGCCAGTTCATTTTGTAGTTCATGGAGTATGCAACCTGGGATGTTGCCTGGTCCCATGGATGCTGTGGTCTTGGCTTTGGAGAGTGTGGTCTTTACTTGTTCAGCCATGATTACAGGGTCTTTGTATTTTTCCAGTATTAAGATGGGCCCTTTGGAGGGTGAGTGGAGGGTAAAGTTAGCACTGAACCTATCTGCCAGGATGTTGGCAATATTGGTTGGTTTGGTATATTTAGTGCCATTGTGCTGTAGCTCTGAGCAGATCTGAGTGTTGCCATTGAGAATCTTGACATAGCTGTAGAAAGCTTTGTGGTTGTCTTTGGAATCAGTGGTGATTTTATTTTCATAACTGGCTTTGGAGGATTTTATGAGGGATCTCAGTTTCTTGCTGAGGCTGACCAGGGAGTTCCTCCAATCTTGGGATTTTACTTTTTTTTTGCAACAGCTTCTTCCTTCTGTTGTAGAGTTTGCTTATGGCAGGGGACCACCAGATTGGCTTCCTTTTTTTGGAGGATAGCATCTTGGTTCTGTTAGGGTGGTTGCAGTGGTGCAGCGGTTAGTGTTGTCACCTCACAGCAAGAGGTTCTCCGGTTTGTTATTCGGCTGGGGTGCCTTCTGTGCAGAGTCTGTATGTCCTCCCTGTAGTCATGTTAGTTTCTTCTGGGTGCTCCAGTTTCCTCCCACATCCCAAAGACATGCTGTAGGTAGATTGGACACTGTAAATTGTCCCTAGGCATGAGTGCGTGCGTCTGCGTGCATGTGTGTGCCTTCCATCAAAGGTTGGGCGCTGGGCTGGCAACTCAACACAGTAAAACTATACTGCCAATCATGAGCAAACAGGTGATCCACTGTGGTGAACCCTAACCAGGAAAAGGAGAAGAAGCATCTTAGTTCTGTTGGGGATGGCATGATCCATGCACTTGTCTATGTATGTATACAGTGCATTTGTGTAAGATTCAGCAGTTGTACCTCTACTGTCCGTCTTCATGGGTGTCGTAAAGTTTGCCACGTCTGTGTTAAGAAGCATGAAGTTGGCTCTGGAGTAGTTTTTTATGGTGGTTCCCTTAATGGGGGGTGGGGTGGGATATGGATGTCTAGGGTGATTAGCTTGTGGTCGGATCTAACCAGCAAGAAGTTGACCTCTGGCGTAGAACACCAGTTATCCATATTGGTAATGACCCAGTCCAGGATATTGCCCCTGATGGGAGTGTGGACAAGCTGATCCAAGGCATTGGAATTTATAAATTCCAGAAAGAGTTGAGTGAATGAATTGGTACACGAGTAGTTTTACCAGTTGATTGTGGGGTAGTTAAAATCACCCATCATTAAGGTATTGGGTTGTACCTTAATATTTTCCAGCATCTTAAGAAATGAACAGTGGGAATCCTGGGGCATGGTGGGGGATCTATAACAAGCTACAACTTGGATTGCAGTCTTGTCCAGTGTTAGTTGCACTTGGATAATTTCGGATGCATTATGTTGAGCAACTAGCCTGGAGGTGTGGATATCCTTAATGAATATGGACACGCCTCCACCTTTAATATTTCGGTCCAGGTTAGGTGGCCGAAAGGTGTGGTATGAATTATAGCCTGGTAATGTATGGGTGCTCTATGGAGCCTTGAACCAGGTCTCTGTCACTGCACAGATGTTGATGTTCTCCATTTTAAGGAGTGCCTCGAGTGAATGCATTTTGAAGTTTATACTTCTAGCATTGAGTAGCATTACCCTTAGAGTTTGCTTGCTTGTACCTGTTATGGTGGTGAATTTGGCATTTGAACCTTGCCTAAAAAGGCACTATAGGGGTGGCAAGAGCCTTAACCAGTATCCGGAATCCCAGAGGAGAAAGGTGCAGGCCATCTCTGGCAATGTAACATGGTCTGCCGACCATATCATCCCAGGCAGACAGATACTGGATCCCCTTATAATGCCACCAGAAGCTTAGCGAATTGTTGAAGTCAATCATTTTGTCCTTGTACTGTGGTATCATTCTGGGTGATGGCAGGATGCTACTCAGGGCTAGGGTCATAACTGCCTGGGCTACAAGATACAAGAGCTCAACTCAGAAGTTAAGTTAATAATATTGCTACTTAGCCTGGTTTCATGTTTAAGAAAATCAGTAATAATGGGTATTGTTTGACCTGTGGCGCTTTTTATATAGGAAAAACTGAAAGGGAATTTAGGAAGCGCATATATGAGCATATCTATGATATAGGTAAAAAGAAAGATAGTAACGCATTCTATAAACATTCCCTTGGTTGCCCTAATTTCAAACTTTCCTTTATGGTGCTTGAACAAGTTCATCCAAGTAACAGGGGTGGAGACTGGGAATCCACCCTGGAATTTAAGGAATTAATCTGGCAGCTTAGGCTTGATGCTAGCAGTATACCTGGCATGAATGAGACGCTAAGCATAGGGCCAGTTCTCAAACTCAGAAGAGCCAGATTATAGCTTATAACACACACAATTTTTAATATAGGTTGACATTTTATACAACAAATTCAGTAGCTGACAGTTTGGTTGTTTGGTGTACAGACAACACTTTGTTGTCTATTACAATTTTATGCAATACTTGTAGGCTTGAATGTTGTTTTTTAACAGTTTTTAAATGTAATGTTTTAAGAAAATGTGTTATTGTACAGTATATGTTTAATATATTTGTATATGAAATCAATTTTGGTTTACACTAACATTTACATCCCAATAGACTTTTAGTAACAAGCTAAAAGGAAATGGTATATGTCTTTAAATAATTTTCTGCTAGCTTGTTTTGTTTAATTAACAATCAATTTAAGCATGTGATTTAGGTATATAGGTAGTGCTTTCACAGTTTGTTTTTACTCTGACTTGATAAAGCCTGGAATTGTCCAGGCAAAAGCGCTTGTCTCCACTGTGTTCTTTTTCTGTGCTAAAGGATTCGTTTGGGAATTAAACCTGCTTTTACCATCTTTTTGCAGCAGTTGAATTATTGTCTCCACGGGTGTGTTTGGATATTGTTCTTAGTTGCTTCTCATTCTTCACGAGTTTTGTTCCTGTTTGGTACCATGACCACCGGCGTAGAGGCGTTCAACCCTGCAGTTACACCCCGCCTGTTACAGGAAACAGAAGCAAATCTTCCTGTAACATGAGCGGAATTTAACCAGGTGTTAGACATGCTAACTGAGCTTAAGGGATTGCTAAAACAACAAAGTAAAGACGACGTAGGAACTTCTTCCTCCAATATCGCACCTAGCATTGTTCCACCGATACAACGGTCTACCGGAGGGGAGGTAGACGGAGTTAGGATTCCATCTGAAGTTTCTCAAGAAAACCATGTGGCCCAGGAAAGTACAAGATCCTCTAACAACCGAAGTAATCCAGGAGCTCGTTCCAAAAAAGCCAAAGACAAAACAAAAGAGTTTGATTTCGCAAATTGGGCTGAACCAGCCCTTTAACTTTAACAAAGGTACTGTTAATTATGTTAACTCTGTGGCTATTGACACAGACTTCACAGCATTTAAAACAAGTTGTACGCATTAAAAAGCAATCAATGTGAGATTGACTATCTGGCAGAATGTGTCAGGACTAAGCGTATCCCTAAGGGGCTACGCTTCTTTAAATTTCCTAATTTTGTTAAACAAGGCTCTGCACAATATAAACAGCTTTGTAGTATTTTTGATAGAGCAGGCCTTGAAGTTTTAACAGTCATGATAGAGGAATATGAAAAGAAGGCCAGGGCACTTACAGAGGAATTAAATAATTTACATAACAATGTCATTTCAGACACTGACTTTGGCATGGTCAAACATGACTATGACAAAGTCTTTGATGAAGTTGACCAGTTCTGTTCTAAAATCATTTCCAGAAAGATCAAAAAACTGGAAAGAGATATGCATGAGTATAGGGAAGAGATAGCATATCCCTGTTACAACAAATCAACAAATAATAGTAGATACAACAGTACCTATGACAATGGAACTGATGAAGTTTTTCAGCGTAATTATAATGAAGCTCCACGTAGGAGCGAACGTTTGGCTGAGAAAGATAGAAAGGAACGAAATCAGGATTTTCACTATCCCCCGGGGAGAACCGGGGGATGGGGGTACAAACCACAGAGGCCAGGGGCCAGATGGAACAACAAATAAGCATAGGAAGCCATGATGACAAAGCCCCTTATCCAACTTCAGTTACTGCTCCATGCCCTTTGGTTGAGTTGGATGCATATTATGATTGCATCCAAATAGTGGATGAAGTTAATTGTAAGGTGTTTAAAATGAATAACTTCAGCATTTATAACTTTACTGATGTTTCAATAGACACTACAGCCTTTGGCATTTTTACCAAAGGCCTTCAATTTGTACCTTCCAACAGAACTAATTTAGCTAACTTATTGGTAGATCTTAAATTATTTACCAGAGCACTAAATTTGAAACATTTTTTCAAAAACACAGTATATAACTCAAATGGGCTTAACAGAAAAAGTACATTTAATCCACCTATGGTACAACCTTTGAAACTGTATGAGGAGCTAGTGGAACATGAACTGCGTGATAAGTTCCTTTATTCTACGAACATGCAGCAACCTAATATAACCAAACAAGAACTTGAATACATCTCAATGCTATCCAGGGAACACGTCAGGGTATTGAAGCCGGACAAGGGTGGTGGTGTTGTACTTATGTATGACCACACCTATGAAGAAAGTATACATAATATGCTGCATGATGACCAACAATACTGCCTCATATCTCGTAATGAGTACAACATAGCCCTAGCTAAGATTAAATATACACTATATGATTATCTTTTACAAGGAGCTATTAACGAGCAGCTTTACAACTTTCTACTAGTGAATAAACCCAGGGTTCCTATTATTTTTGGAATCCCTAAGACCCACAAAGGCATCAGCCCGTTACCATTCAGACCAATTGTCTCAGGTGCAGGTGGGGTAACGGAACCCATTTCTAAATTTATAGATTTTGTCACTAAACAGTACACCCTGGCCATGACCCATGTGATTAAGGACTCATGGGAGTTTCTCAGACTTTTCCCAAAAGAAAAATGCCTCACCTCTTCATTAATGATCACTGTGGATATTAAGGAGTTATTTCCGAGTATACCCCATAGTGTTGGTGTTGAATGGTTTACTGATTTTCTTAAACATGAAACCAGGCTAAGTAGCAATATTATTAACTTAACTTCTGAGTTGTTAAATATTGTTCTTAACAACAGTTATGTGTTTTTTAACGGGGAATTGTTTAAACAAACCAAGGGAGTGGCTATGGGTGCTTCCTGCGCTACCGTATATGCCAATGCGGTATTACATAGATGGGAACAGGTGCACATTTTCCAGTCCCCTTGGGCACAGTACATCACTTTTTATTGCCGTTACCTGGATGATATTTGTATCATCTGGGACGGCACTAGAGATCAAGTAACAGGTTTTCTGGAATATATCAATTCTTCCACTGATTTCCTTACATTTACTCATGAAATCAGTGAGAATGAGCTTCATTATTTAGATGTAGCAATCCTTAGAGATGCACAATCAATGGAATTATACTCTAAGGTTTATAGAAAACCTTCATTTTCCAATTCCTGCTACATTTTAACAGCCAACACCCATTCCAACAAAAGAAAGGAATAGTTAAAGGTCTGCTTATTAGGGCATCTCGTATGTGTAGCAGATTGCCTGATTTCATTGCTGAAGCTAACAACCTCAGGGTGATGTTTATAGAGAGAGGTTATCCGGATTATTTGGTGAATAACCTTATCCATGAGATTCTTAGTAAAAGGGACTCGTTATACACACCATTGTTTGGGAACAATGATGTTGGTATCCCCATCCCAAGGCCCTCTAGCACACAAGCACAGGAGAATTCTAGCTATTTTATTTATACTTTTTCAGAGAATTCAAGGGAGATAGAGAACACAATTAATAAGTTTTGGTTTGTGCTACAAACCAATGATGAATTTAAAAACTTGATTCCAAAGAGACCAGCTTTTGTTAGAAAAAGAGGTCGTAATTTAAAAGAGGTGTTTGAGCAAAGACATATCACTACTTGTATGACAACTCAACAAAGGAATGGCACCTTTAAATGCGGCACGTGCAAACAGTGCCCTTTTATTATCAATAGTAACCATTTATATCTTAAAGCACGTAAAACAAACTTGAAACCACACGGTCACTACACTTGTAACACGAAAGGTGTGGTATACATTGGGTATTGTTTGACCTGTGGCGCTTTTTATTTATTTTTATTTATTTATTTTACATTTGTTGACCGGGCTAGTCTAGCTGGATATATATCCGTTTACAGTAGAGGCCCGGGGAGAAAAGCTCCAGTACAGTTAAAATTACAGTGTTGAATATAAATAAAGTAAAAATATGTAACAATACATCAAAGATTTTCTACATAGATTTCTAAGTGGTACAAGAGTGGCAAGGCAATAACATTTCAGAAACTTATCAGTCTTACATTACAAGAGAGAAAAACAAACAAATTTACAATGTACAAGTCTAGTTCTACTAGTAACATAATAGGCTATAAAAAAACTAAGGATAGAATGATTTAAGGCATAACTAAGATTAAATCTCATCTCCAGAGAGGCATCAGGTAGGGGCTTAATAAGAAGATAAAAAAAAAATTAGTTGTATTTTTATATAGGAAAAACTGATAGGGAATTTAGGAAGCGCATATATGAGCATATCTATGATATAGGTAAAAAGAAAGATAGTAACGCATTCTATAAACATTCCCTTGGTTGCCCTAATTTCAAACTTTCCTTTATGGTGCTTGAACAAGTTCATCCAAGTAACAGGGGTGGAGACTGGGAATCCACCCTGGAATTTAAGGAATTAATCTGGCAGCTTAGGCTTGATGCTAGCAGTATACCTGGCATGAATGAGACGCTAAGCATAGGGCCAGTTCTCAAACTCAGAAGAGCCAGATTATAGCTTATAACACACACAATTTTTTAATATAGGTTGACATTTTATACAACAAATTCAGTAGCTGACAGTTTGGTTGTTTGGTGTACAGACAACACTTTGTTGTCTATTACAATTTTTATGCAATACTTGTAGGCTTGAATGTTGTTTTTTAACAGTTTTTAAATGTAATGTTTTAAGAAAATGTGTTATTGTACAGTATATGTTTAATATATTTGTATATGAAATCAATTTTGGTTTACACAAACATTTACATCCCAATAGACTTTTAGTAACAAGCTAAAAGGAAATGGTATATGTCTTTAAATAATTTTCTGCTAGCTTGTTTTGTTTAATTAACAATCAATTTAAGCATGTGATTTAGGTATATAGGTAGTGCTTTCACAGTTTGTTTTTACTCTGATTTGATAAAGCCTGGAATTGTCCAGGCGAAAGCGCTTGTCTCCACTGTGTTCTTTTTCTGTGCTAAAGGATTCGTTTGGGAATTAAACCTGCTTTTACCATCTTTTTGCAGCAGTTGAATTATTGTCTCCACGGGTGTGTTTGGATATTGTTCTTAGTTGCTTCTCATTCTTCACGAGTTTTGTCACTATTGCATACATGCCTAACCTGCGCCCTAACCCTAACTCACGTAAACCACCCCAACCCTAACATAAAACCAACCGCACACTTACCTGAACCCAACGCATGACCTAACACCACAGGGCTAACAATAGCAAAGCCACAATGACGTCAGTATGTCCATTTTGTGTTTTCAGGATTTTGAGTTTCAGGATTTTGGGTTTTCGGGATTTTGAATTTTCAGGCTTTAGGTTTCAGGATTTTGATTTTCAAGCTTATAGTGTTTCAGGCTTCTGATAGGGAACCGTATAGCATGTTGTGTAAATGCATACTGCAGTAGTACCATAATGTACTTAGGTAGGAGGTTGAATCCCGCACTTGCTACCTGTGTGTGAGTGTGTGTGGCACTGTTGGTAAATGTGGAGTGGGTTTTGTTTTTCTAGTATATGACATATCACAATTACAACTGTATGTGCATAACACATAAGGTAGCTGTGGGGCAAAGCCATATACATACATGTGACCTCAATTATTTCATAGGTGGGTGGGTACTCTGCTTTCTCCATGAAAGCATCTATCTTTGCCAGAGCATGCTGGTGCTTTCCAGACCTTAGGCCACTTCTGTATGCTTGTGACAAGCTTAGCCACTGCAGTGATCCCTGGGCTATGTCTTCTGTTACACATCCACTCATCACAGTTTCTATTGAAAAGTGTGAGTGTGGGTTTATGCTTGAGGTATGTTTGAATCCTGTTCCAAAGCAAGCAAAGCCTGGCAAAGATGACTAATCATTATAGGTGTGCAACAACCTCTGTGGATCTGCATGCAAACCTTTTATTGCTTATGTGCTCCAAAGAGGGATTTCCAAAGCCCTTTGGTAATGTGGTTATCAAAGGAGAGATGACTAAACACATGGCTCTATGTATACATTAGTACCTGTTCCACATTTTGGGGGCTGCTACCTATGTGGTACTCTGGGTATACTTTGTTTTCTAAAAGTGGATAACTATGCTTTCTTTGGCTTATAGCTTCACAGCATGATTTTGACACCAGGTATCTGTCTCTATGATACCCTTTTGGAGGATGTGTGTGTCATCTGGAGAATAAAGTATAGCCCCAGTATGTATTTTCATCAAACGTGGGCGGACATATCCCTACTGTGTTTGTTTGTACTTAAGAAAGCTATATGCCAAACAGGAGTGGTCCCAGGACTGAGTGCAAGTAAATACCACTTGTTACTGGCATAGAATTGTACATGGAGGCTGCACATGTTACGGTGTGTCCTACATCTGTGCGTCAGTTGTCAATTCATCATCTAACAATCGTTTATGGTCAGTCTGTTGAGGTTATGTATAATACCAGAATGTGGGATGGGTATGAATTGCTGGTGAGCTATAGCTTGGCTGTGTGGACCTCCCCTCCCTCACCTATAGCCTTATTAACTGGCTTGAAGTCTACTAGGTGTAGGAGCCATGATCTGGCCTTTAGAGAACCTAAGTGGGTATGGTGCAGTGTTTGCAGGTTCATAATGTCTCTGTTAATGAGTTCCATAATGCTGTGCTCCATAGCTTTCCAGATAACATTTGTCTGGCTTATAGGGTGAGTGTTTCCAGGATCTGTTGTAGCTCTACCCTTAATCAATTTATGTTAACATTTGTATTGGGTGTGATGAGGGTGGACAGGATTAGGAATAAGTATATTAGAGGGTCAGCCCAGGTTTGAAGGTTAGTAGACCAAGCCATTAGGCAGGATTACGTTGGTCTGTACATGTGCTGAAGAGGGATGAAGAGTATATTGTGAAATAGATGCTAAGGATGAAGCTGCCAGGTAACAGGAAAAGAGGAATGCTTAAGATGAGGTTTATGGCTGTGGTGAGAGAGGACATGCAGGAGGATGGTGTGATAGCGCAAGATGCAGAGGGCAGTAAGAAATGGAAACAGATGATCTACTGTGGCGACCCCTAATGGAAGCATCTGAAAGGAGAAGAAGAAGACGTTGTAGCTCAGCACTTGTGGACTGTGAACACCATTACCGTGCGTCATTCCACAAGTATGTAACCTGTATAGAGGTTGCATCTGGACACAGTGTTTAGTTGAGTGGTGACTTCATATGTCAGCTTATGTATGACACAACCAGGGACACTGTCCAGTACCATTGCCACTGTGGTTTGGACTTTGGTAAAGAGATGTTTTAACTAGAGTATCTGTGAATCATCAGGTTTTACATTCTTCAGGTCTGGAAATGTGGCCCTTGTATAATGACAGGGTGGTAAAATCCACATTCAAACTGTCTGACAAGAAATTGGTAATGTCAGTCAGATAAGTGTACTTTTTGACCATTTACATTAACTGTGACCCGATCTGAGATTTCCCCTGTAGATTATAAACAACACGAAAGAAAGCTTTAGTGTTGTCTTTGGAATCCTTACCAATTTGTATTTTGAAGCTTGCCTTGTATGTTTAATGAGGGTTTGTATTTTCCCAATGATACTGACCAGAGAGGTTATCCCTTCTTGGTATGTAACTCTTTTTTGGCACAACTTCACACCTTCTATTATAGATTTAGTTTATGGCAGGAGTCCATGAGACTAATGCACTTTTACTGTATAAGTGAGAATTTCTTGTGTTTGTTATAGCACGGTCCATGCAACCCTGTAGGTGAACAGTGTGCATTACTAAAGGACTATGCAGCTGGGACAGTGTTAACCTTAGTAATGCAAACTAATGACAGATAGCAACAACAGCATCACCCACAGCACAGTGTCAACCCATGTCATACACACACATGCACACTCAAGTTCCAAAATGTGTGTAGTACAATGCATACTGGCCACCAATAGAAACTATGGAGTGTTAACACTGGCCAATACAGGGCATGTCACCATGCCCATGTGTCCAATATGCATGTACATGCAGACAGTGCACCTCCACCATGTTCACAAATGGACACCTGAAAACCTGTGTTGCACACACCCCACACTTACTGTCCACTGTATAATGCATGCTGACACAGCTACACACATCAGTCAAGTGGCACATGGGCTAACAAAACACAATTGGAATAAACACTGGTGAAAACAATACAACATTTCTAATTACAGCTTTAATGCTTCATGCCTGCTCAGCTACACCTTCAAGGATCTCATTACACTTTACTGCTGACAACATGTTACACATCCAACCATTGCTATACTTTATAAAAGTCACCCTGTGCATCAGCAGCATTTTTGCCTGTTCCTGCATCAATGTTACAGATGACAGGAGGTGTCACAGGTTTCATCATATGCACAGGGTGTGTTTTTGGTTTACCAGAGGCCTACACTGAGCCATACAATCAACATGTGTGTGTGAGTGTGTGTGTGAGGACCATGAGTACTGTTAGGGGCAAATGTTGACGTCATGTGTGCGGGTATGTCTTTGCCCTAGGTTTCTGGTTTATGTGTGTGTGTCTGCATGCACACAGTTCCACCATGTTGCTGCCATATATGGGGATTTGTGAGACAGCTACAGACTGTACCTGGCAGGCTTTACATATCACCATCTCTGGCCACAGATATGGAACCTGTGTCTGGCAGGAGTGCTACAGACAGTATCAGGTACTAATCCAGATTGGGTACTATCCAAAGAGGTTGACAAATATCCACTGGATCCAGGTCCCTGCTGGGACTGGCCAGAGCCACGTGCATGTGGTCTGCTAGGACGGTCTATGGACAGCCCCCCCAACATTGCTGGGGTGGGTACTGGCACTTTGGAAGCAGCTGTGACTTGCTGGATTTCCACGGTGAACTCCAGCTGGTTGTGTTTCTGGCATACATCCACGTCAATGTCTCAGCCATCCCACACTGTCCTGACACATGGACATGACATTGTGGAGGGCATCCATTGTCTCTCCCCAACGTCTATCAATGACCTCAGTGTAGTTATGTATGGCACCTGCTAGGTCACAGATACTGTCATTTATAGAGGTGTAATGAGCCCTCTGTGCCCTTAGCCCCTATCTGGTGTACCGCTCCATTCGTGTCTGTGCCTCCATGACAGCCTGGAACATGCATGTGGTAGAAAGAGGTGTGGCACGTCTGCCAGGGGCAGGATGACCAGCAGTGCTCTGACGAGAACCCCAGAGCATCTGCCTATGTGGTACCGTTCCAGACATCTCGCTATGGCTGCTGTGTCCTGATACATGTGCCATAGATACCACACTGTCCTGGCTAGCACCGACTGTACACTGTCCTTCAGCTAAGGGCAATGGAGATGATGGATGTACAGGCAGTATGACTGTGTGCACAGATGGGGTGGAGACTTGTGTACTGTCAATTTGTGGTACAGCAACAGACCCTGACAAACCTGTCTGTGCCTCAACACACCTATCCTCATGATTACTGTCTGTCTCAGTGACATCAGGTTCCCTGCTGTACTGAACCAGCCTCACCTCACCTCCTGTGAGAGGAAAACAGGAAACACACTTTAAGACCTGAACATGACTTCACACCACATGCACACATGCCCACATGCACACATGCGCACATGCACACATGCACACACACAAAACTACACTCCTCCCGAAAACAGACACACACCAGCAACCCCAGAACATACACAATAGCAGGTGATGGCGGGATACAGTATCACAAGCATAACAGTCATATCACACATGTCAGCATGCAGGACATGTGTTGCTCAACAGTATGCAGTGCAAGTGTAGTCAGTCCTTGTTACTAAGAGTATACATGGCTTTGATGCATGTGTTTTGTTATTACATGATGGCCCTCCCCCTGGAACACAATGCATACATGGACACAACATTGCTGTGGCGGTATTCATAACCCTGTGATGTACTGTGCACCATAACTCACAGTTGTACATACCATTGCTGGATGTGTATCTGTGTGTCAGATAGGTATCCAGTGCTGATTACAGCCTCTGTGTCTTTAGCAAATAATTGTGGACACATTTTTAGCACATGCATGATGAGTATTCACACCACATCATCAGTGGTGCATGGATAATTGATGGAATAGCATTCAGCCACATACCCAATGTACAGTACTTATGGTGAGTGTAGATCATATTGTGGACAAGCCATTCTCATCCATGACATGGCATGCTAAAACACAACTGCATATTTAAACACTACACATACCCAATATGTGTCATATGACCTTGCCACTCAATGACATATATGTATCAGTTGTGCAAATGGTGATGGTATGCATACTGTTTAGAGGTGCATATGTGTGCACACACGCATCATTATGGTGTGTAGCAATGACAGCTATGTGTAGTACTGTGGTTACAATAACTGGATGGGGTATAGTACCATAGGCCATCATCATGAAGCATCAGGTGGTCACTCAAGGCTACAAATGTTTCACAAACCAGCACAAATCATGCTGTGCCAGAACTGTACTACCTTGGCTAAATTCACCATTTCACAACCAGTTGTTACATGAGTTTGTAAGGAGGCCAATAAGGAGCATTCCCTGACATGAATGTACAGTGTGTTGCAGAGTGTTTAAATGCCCCAGGATAGACCTCTACCCCTCAGGTATATTATGTGTAATGTGTGGATGAGATTTTGGATACTGGAGTGTGTCCTTACAGAGGGTTTGGGAATCCTTTATGTGTAGCATGTTAAAATGCTCTGTGTATGATATAGATGTGTATGTTACATGCATGTTGAGTATCAACTGTGCCTATCCAATGTTCACTACAGTCTAGCCACATTTGTTTGAGATGGTCTGGGTATTGCATGTGTTTGAGGCAGATAATCACATTAGTGAGATGTGCGTGGTCTTACACCAAACATGCACAGCATGCATTATGGGTAGGTGTGTTACATGTGTACATGGCCTACACTTTAACTATGACATGCACTTTTTAATTGCAATAATAAATGTAGGACACACTCACCAGCATCTGTCCACTGCCTTGATGTCACCCCAGAGGTACCTACATAGAGATGAGACAGTTTGTCAGTGGCCACAACTGTGGCATTGCTACTGTGTGTTTGCAATCTTACAGTACAACAACAGTTTACATTCACAGGGCTACAGATTATGTTCCAAATGATCAGTATTGCACAACAACAGGCTCCACATCTTTGAACGACACACTCCACATCTCACATATGCATGATCTACCAATACAGATAACAATAGTCTACAGATATGCCATGTTACCTGCATGCTCCATGTGTACTTGATGGGTAGTTCCAACCTCCATAATGGTGTATGTCTGCTGCTGTTTTTGTTGGGCAGGTGCCACCAGGCTCATGAGCAGCTCCTCCACCCTGGTGAATGGGGGATGGATGTTAACACCACCCCCTGTTGCAAGTTGTTCTCTTCCCAAATCAGTGGCATGCTGATGGACATGTTGGAAAAGATCACTGCAGTGGTGGTGTACCTGCACATATGTGTGGTTATGCAGGCCTACCTCATTGACCCTGCAGACAAGATCTTGTCACATTGCAGTACGCTCCTGCTGGTTCATGAAAACATTAAACGGTAGTGCTGAATCATACTGCTAGTGAAGATATCATCTTCATCCCTACTGTAACTTGGGTTCCTGTGGTGGGCCATGATTCCTGGCAGACATAAATACAAAAATATGTCTGAGCAAGTCATATGGCACATTTAACATTATACAGTACAGATATCACTGAACTGCCATATATAGCAACCTATAAGCTAACCGAGAGTGAAGCACTGTAACTGCCACTTATCACTACTCACCCCGCAACTGCTTGTAAGTGCCTTGCTCACTCTCTATCTAATGAACCATGTTCTGCACAGCAACAAAATAAAATCACTATATAAGACTATGCAAGAGTACCTGGCACACTGTATGCAACACGATACACCAGCTAGCCACAACAGACATACATCAAGCTGATGTGTAAAGAAATATATCATCCATCACAATCAGTGTAAGGTCCAGTAAATGTATTACTATTATACCACATAACTTATTAATGCCAAACCCATGGCCAAAATATGTGCACAATTGGGAATATAGGTCACATACTGCTGTAGAACACTATGAATGTTGCTAGATACGCAGTTATATGTATTGCCACACATATGTCAAAGGACATGTTACAGACATTCCCACACACACGTCAGACATAATTACAGAACACAAAGATATGACAACCCAGATAAGCTTTCAGTACTTACACAACCTTAATCTTGAGAAATGTAATCTGTGATGAATACAGGGACCACACAAAACAGTGGATGCAATCAATGTGGACATACACCATACTTTGCTGTACAGGACCAGAGCTTCAATTAGTACTACAGTACACACAGGATTTGCATTCAACATCGTTACCAATCAGTAATCTTAAATGTAGTGCTTTAGCTGCCAGTGACACACCCTAGTTAAAACCAAGGGACTTAATCACACTGTATGCGATAGCACTTGTTCTGCCTAGCAACAGAATACACAGCTTTTGCTAGGATCAAAGCAAGGACCCATAATACCATAACATAAACAGTTTCCCACTAAGCTATCCCACAGATACTTATCTTTGACGTATTCACAAACATATTGCCCATCACAGTCAGTCAACAGTACAGAGAATCTATTGCAACAAGTAGATGTAGGTGTGTATGAGTATATATATATTATATATTATATATATCTATATATATATATATATATATATATATATATATATATATATATATATATATATATATATATATATATATATATATATATATATATATATATGTATGTATATATATATATATATATATACATATACACATCCATTTGTCTATATATATATATATATATATATATATATATATAGGCACATAAACATTTCAGCTTTCATAGTGAGAATATCAATTATACAAAGGATGTAAGGTGTACAGTAATGTAATAAAATTGCACAGTCTTGGGATAAATGCATTGAAGTTGTACACAGCCCAGTTAGCTTTAGCAGGCCTTACTGGCTTCAACATTGCAAACTGAATGAACCACCCACAGTGTTTAACCACCGCATGTCATATACCAGCACTATATGCTGTCTTGTTTGTCGCACACTAAAACCTACATACAAATATGCGCATACTAACCTTCACCAACATATATATCTCCCCCCTTCGCAAACATTTGCAATATGTCCCCTGCTCTATGCACATACACAGATGTGAATATATATGACACATATATATTTCTCTGTATGTGTGTGGCATACACACACATGGTTCACACTGTTTTAAGTCCCTGGATATCACAGCTGAACTGTTGGGCCTTGCTGCAACACAAACAGGTGTCACATATGAACACACACTAACATTAGGGGGGTATATATGGCAACAGATGCTAGATAAGCATACTAGACTGCTACAGTAGTTGCCAATGCTAAGCTACACTTTAATATGGCTATCATGCATGTGTTGTTCTGTCACACCCATGTTTATATAATGTCAGCGCTAATCCCCCCAACAGCCATTGGCCACACTACTGTACAGAACACAGATAACATGGATCAGATCTTTGACATTTAATGCTGAGCTACACATTTCACAGGTATGTCCCACTGCCCACAGGTACACACAGCATTGTCCATAGCAGTAGTTAAGCAGAACGTCCGTGCAGAAAGAAGTACTGCTGCCACATATGAATGTTTCACATTATGTAGACTATTCTTTAATAACATCTACTACATGCCAGTAAATACATATGTGTCACATACCTTTCCTTTGTATAATTTGGTAATATTTATTTTTCCTTTTCTCTCTCTCTCTGTCTCTCTCTCTCTCTCTGTCAGTCTCTGCAATAGAGTGATTGAGTTTGTTGGTGGATATTGCAGCCTGCTTTTGTAGGAATTGCACATGAGCATGTGATGGCCTCTGCACCAATTAGTGTCCACCATTTGCTAACTGCATGCAGTCTGCTGTGTAGTAATTGCAGTAATCACTGTCATAGCAACCCAGTACTATAAATTGCTGACTCATGTAGGTGTGGCCCTTTCAGCTTTCCAAGATGGAGATCATCCTTGTTTGGTGTGGACATCATTGTTTAAGACAGAAGGTTGGTATACTTTTTATATCAGAAGCCAGGGGTATAGCCAGAGATTTACATTTTTTCCTCAGACCTAATGCTGCTGCTTCCAGTACCCACTTGTCAGTGTAGAAATGTACTCACACCTCAAAATGCTACCCCATGATACATGGAAAGATGTACTTTCTTTTCAACTGTTACAATTAACTGCCATACAAAGCTGGTTATAGAGATGTATTCCTTTGGCACAAGAATTGTTTGTGAACTGCTATACTGTGAATATTCATTTACTCAGTTCTAAACAGTTTGTGCTTTTTTAGTGTTGACATTAGCACAAGCTGCTCAGAAAAAACTGGACACATTTCAGTACTGTGAGTATGCTTACCTACATCCTTGGTAGACCCTGCACACCCAGGTATATTCTACATTTGGATAGGGTTGCAGAAGTACAGAGAGCGTAAGTAGTATTGTGTGGATTTTATCTTGCTGGACTTACAGGGTTAATGTGTACATGTTAGTTTATCAAGGCATGTAGTTTGTCTGCGTAACTCCCAACTGTGGACCTATCCACATGATAGCCAGAAAATAGCCTGTTACTTTTTGTCTGGGCACCACACAGGTCTTTTCAGCAATAGAGCAATGGCATTCTTACAGTTGGTTGCTTCCAGTACATGGCTACATCCATTTGTATTTCAGTGTTGCATTCCTACATAAGGGTATGCTTCTGAAACTCCTTCCAAAGCTATTTGCACAGTGTGTAACAGCAGAAAGGCTAATATGCCTCTGTGTTTCTGCCTCTGCCAACCTCTCAACCAATCAGGTACATATTTGAACAGAATCAGGGAAAAGTCAAGAAAAAGTCAGGGACAATCCGGGACAACTTTAAAATATTAGTGCCATTAAGATGAAACATTGAGAGAATCAGAACATATGAATTAATACACCTTTTCTGAAGTAAAAGAAGTGTCTAACTCTTAATTATTGTTATTATTCATTAAGTGTAATTCACCACCTTTCTGCCCAAAGTCAGCAGTTTTAGGAGGGATTCAGAGAGACAGAGCTAAAATTTGGGTCAAAATCAGGGACGTCCCTGAAAATTAGGGACAGTTGAGAGGTATGGCCTCTGCCATAAACAGATATGCCAGTGTTTGTCTGGCTGTGACACTGTGTGGGGTTGTAAAGTGATGGTGTAACATTATTTCCTGCTAGATTGGCTGCTTCTCTTATCACAGTCATGTAATGTAATCCCACAACAACTGTTAGTCAACATCCATGGAACAAGTTGTGTGGTATGGTATTCCTAATTTTCCTTTACATTCACTCATTCTGATGCATGATATAATTATTTAATCACCAGTTTGATGTATATCTATCGTGGCTTAGTGGTACTTCATGTTGTGTAGTGTGCGCAGGGTTCGAGACTTACAGAGGTGTTTTATTTTGTTCCTGAGCAGAACAAGGGCCCTCACATACAGAGTGACTAAGACACCTTTAAGCAGTTGTAAGTGGGTTTGCGAGGGTTTGTGCAATGCTGTGCATTGCTTAACCAAGCACAAACAAGCGCAAACCCGTGCAAACCCGCTTACTACTGCTTAATAGTGCATACTCCCACTCACCCCATACTAATTTCTTTGAAAGAAAATAAAAATGGGAAGATAGGAAAGTGGTGAAAAAGAGGCACAAAGAGGGAAAGACAGTATGGAAAATAGCTCGGGATGTGCAGGACAGGTGTAGGGAAGGTCCATAGCATCCCATTTCTTCAACAGCAACAGCTGTGCATATGCAATCAATTTGGAGGTAGATAGAGGGGAGAGGACAACAAAGTATGTTGTGATGCCAATTAAATAACATTTCATGTGTCCAGTAGACGTGTGTAAAATGGGCAGCTATGTATGAGGCGTATTTTTTTTTTGGGAGCCGATTGCCCTTTTTTTTCAGGTGAGAGTGGAATGTGGGGTAGGGGAAGTAGATATATATGGGGAGGTAGGTTGGGGAGGCAAACAGACAAGACAAACAAGATGCATACATATGACACATGTGGTGGGTGAACACCTTTGATGGGGAGGGATGTTTGAAAATCGCAAGCCCATGAGCCCCCAGATGGAAACAGTGGGACTGAGGTCCCCACCCATGGGCAGTCCCCACTGCACCTTCATGGCCCAGAAGGTGGCTGTGCTGGGGGCTATGTAGGAGGGGCAGGCTGACCCGTGAGTTGTGCCACTCGGGCCTCAATCTGGCATAGAGGTTCTACAACAGAACGTTCAATCTCTCTATGCACCACAGCCCGGACCCTACGAAACCAAGCCCCATCCCCTGCAGTGCTTCCATCCAAAGGTGGCACAGGGCCAATGGAGGAGGAGGTCCCAGGCTGGGCACTAGATCTGCTGGTGCCAGGTGCCATGGCCAGCTGAGGTGGGACAGGTGGGTCCGCTTGGACTGGCCTTCCCATACGAACTATGTTTTGGAGAGTTTAATAAAGATATAGGTTAGCAACAGTCAACAGCATTGCCAATTAGTTATAACAGCATGCAGAAATATTCCCATTAACCAAACACACCAGATTTTCAACAGTTGAAAAGCAAGCATGACACATGCATATATAGAACAATAGTGGACATTACAACAGCATGCAGGTTTAATTTATGGCAACAGGCCACCAATATTGTGGTACTTTAATAGGGTACATGCATAGAAATAAATGCAAATATTTATAAACCAATAGGACATATGTCCCAACAAATGTTTTGAGATTAGACATACTGATTGAGGTGTGGAATTGCATTTTTATGCACATACAGTAGGGTGGAAAAAGATAGCTCAATTAACAACTTATATATCCTTCTAGTTTTGACTACATTCCTATTAACTGCAGTTATATGTCCCTTACATGTATTATTATACTACCCAATATCCTTATATTGTGCAATTGGATTTTGCTAGATCATTATATACATGAGCTGTATCTTACATACAAACTGTCCATGATGCAGATGTTACTGCAACATATTTTGAGAGTTGCTCACACACACTACTGCTAAGATGGTACACTGACAGATTTACTTTCATATAATTATCTAGATATGTTCAGGTGAAAGTATTAGTTATATGTTAACAGCTCCCTACATTTCTGGCAGCACACTGACATTTCTGGGGAACACAATACCAAGCTACTCATGTGTCAGATTAACCTGTACATGCTGGCCATGAACCAACAGTTGAGAGCTGTACATATGCATACAAGTTACTGGCACTCCCTTCATCCACGTTATATGGGCCTACCCAAGTGTGGGTTGACACTGCTTAATACAACACTACTATTTGTAGAATGCAACAGTACAACAACATATCAAAGAAAATGACACAGACACACTCTATGAATCATACATTTATTAGAGGATTATTACACCTTTATTTATTGGGTTAAAAGACTTTTTGAAGGCTCTCTCATTTATTTTGTATAACAGTACATGCAGAATAATTAGTAATCTGCCTCATGACGTAGCCTTTGCAGCCTATCTTCATGGGCTTGCAGGTTCATAGCCAGGTCACCTGCAGCTGTGAAGTAAATGTAGTGATATTGAGACATACCTATCCATAGTATAGACAAGCATAGCAATTCTTAACTACTTAATACAATGGGTACTTACTCAGTACTGGGGCATTAGGCATTGTATGGGATTCCTGGATCCACTGGTCCAGTTCATCTCCCCTACATCGCTTCAGGTCAGAATAATGGTGCCTGACCTGCTTACCAGTCTGAGGAACACCAGTGGCACTGGTGAGATCATGGGCAAGACTGTTCCAGGCCTCCATTTTATATTGGGTACCCTGGTACTGGCCCCTCAGGGGTCTTTCCTCATTTTTGTGGACGAGGAGCTAAACCATAATTTTAGACTCCTGGATGCCCCAGCATTGCTCACTAAATTAAGTGCCTTCACCAACACCAGCCAAGCTGACTGCAGAAGGAAGCTAAAACAGTTATAGCAAGTATTCCCACCTGTGAAGCTTAAATATGCCTCATTTCCCGCACTTATTTGTGATTGGCCTGTTTTGGAAAAACTCAGCTGTAGGCGCGCCTGTTTCGCTAATGTTGGCAATGTTTAAAATTCCTTTGATAGATATGGTTTGTTGAAAGTGCATGTTTGTGAAATGCTGTCATGGCTTAGTGGTTAAGTACTGTGACTATAGTGCACAGTATCCTGAGTTCGAGTCCTGTCACTGCTTTTTATTTTCCTGCTGGGCAGACCTGACTGGTTAAGAAACAGTAAAGCAGGTGTGAGCGTGTTTACCCGACTTTGCTCAACTTTGCCCGATTTTGCCCGACTTTGCCCAACGTTGCTCAACATTGCTCAACATTGCCCGACGTTGACGGACGTTGCGCTAGTTAGCGTGGTGCACAGCTATGTGCAATTGTATTTAAATATGCTCAGTACTGGTAAAATGTGCTTAGCAGTGTTTTAACTCAGAATGAATAACCATTTCACCTTTATATATATATATATATATATATATATATATATATATATATATATATATATATATATATATAATTCGTTCACTACTACATTTAACATTTCAATGCTTTTTACAAAACTTATATATAAAAAATATCAGGAAATATTTTTGTATACAGATTTCCCACAGAAAATGAAATGTGCAGTAGTGGGACTCGAACTGGGAATGCCTCCTATTTGTGAGAAGGCTCTAACCACTACACTATCGCTGTATTGCTTAATTTGCATATATTTTTCTTATTATCCTCTTCTGGTAACTTAGCTGCTAACTGTAGCTAAGCAATGGGCAAACCCACGCAACTACAGGCAGCTATATCGGAAGAAAAACATTTCTTTTTATTTTTAATTTTGTAAGTTGTTTAACATATGGGGGAGCGTAGTGTTACATTGTACACATGTGAGCAGACACGCTCATGTAACTGGAAGTTGCGGCATTTCTTCATTTCAAGGGGCGTGGATATTTGGACTGCTCGGTAGTCCGACATGCCCCCTATACTCGTCCATGCTCCATGTAAGCTTTAGAGTTGAGGCAGCATGCCCTCATTAATATGCATGGCATGCTGCCATCATACTCTTACACTGGTGCTTCCGTGTAAGACTAATCTAGTCTTACATGGAAGATTAGTAAATCCGGGGGGTTGTCTATTCATTTTTCCTTAATCGTTTTAATTTTTGCAATCCATCCATAAATGCATTTTTGACACATACCATTTCAATTCACATTGTTTGCATCATCTTCCATTTCCCCACATACATAACGTTTGTATCACAATTACTTATCAAATCTCCTATTCCAAAAAAAAGATAAATGTTTTGATTCATCCTCAGTATTTTACAACACCTCTACTCTCCTCTACATTTATCATGCTTGATATATGTATATTCTTTTCTCTTTATATTTTTAACACATTATTACAATCCCATATGCCAGTCCAAAAACCCCTTTTATCATAAACTTTTGCAATGTCCAGTGCTTCTTTACATAAGGTTTGCAAATGTCTTTTCAAAGTCATTCTTTTCACCCATTTGAAATTGTACATTAATTTTCTATTTGTTTCCCTGCTAAATGCTTTTATCCCAAAGATTCCATGGGTTACAGTCTTTTTTATATTCTCCAAGAAAACTTAGTACTAATCAGCATGGGGTGGGGGTAGTGCGCTACCCTACATGTGTTGCCCTCTCTGTTAAGGTCAGATAATAAAGCTGTCTTATTTAAAGTAATGATCAAACTTGACACCCCCACAGGAGCAAAAACATGAAAAGATTTCTCCAAAGCAAACTACAGCCTATGAGGTGATAGTATAAAAAGTTTCAACCCCCCTGCAAACACTGTCAACAATGACTCCTATGCAGAGGAGTGCACAAATGCCCTGCATAACCACCTAAACTATATAGATTCAGCTGTACCTAGCCAGATCAAAACCACGTCCTCCCCAATAAAAAGGCCCCCATGGTGGACTTCAAGTATAAATAGGTTGTATAACAAAAGAAAGAAACTGATGTCTAAGAATAAAAGGTAAGTTACTCAGTAGAAGAAGAATACCTCCCACAACTTGAACAAGCAAATCAGATACCTTGTAAAGTCCTCTAAAGCTAGGTGCAAGCTAAATTAGTTTCCTTAGCCAAGGATAATCATAAAGGCATTATTTAGCTATGTCCAAAATCTAAAAGGGAATGCCCAACTATGTGCCATACTTATAGTGGACGGTACTTCTCATGCTCAACCTGGGGAAACTGCCAACATGCTAGCTGACAGATTAGGTTCAAACTTCACCCCCCGTCCCCACCAGCCATATCCCAAAGCATACCTGAGACCAGTCCCCTATCTAATATCTCCAAGCAGCCGGTCATATCTGTGCTCTCCAAGGTCAAAAACACAGCCTCTATAGGACCAGATAACATCCCAGGCTGCTTACTAAACAATCTAAAACAAGACCTAATGGAGCCACTTGGCACTTTCTTTAATCTCAGCCTGAGCACTGGCTTTGTTCCAGCAGAGTGGAGATCAGCAACAGTAACTTCCTTTGCACAAAGGGGGTCCATTAACCGACCCTGGGAACTAAAGATCCACAAGCCTAATCAGACTTATCTGGAAGGCCATAGAATGAATCAACATGGATTTTATCAACAAGGACATAGGTGTTCTTCAATATCTTGACCTGATCCACTTTGGCTTCCTTAAGGGTAAATCATGCTTATTAAACCTGGTGGACTTCTTCAAATCTGTCACCAAAGCCCTGGAATAAGGATAAAAGGTACATACTGTGCATCTTGACTTAGCCATGGCTATTGACATAATCCTCCACTCAGGTGTTACTGAGAAACTCTCCATGCTGGGGGTTACCCCATATTATACCATGACCCCCCCCAAAACATGCACGCTGATTGACCAGCGTGCACATTGTAAATCGAGTTATACTAATGGAAAAAGGTCTGGTCGCCTGGACTTTTTTCCATTAGTATAACTCTACTTTTAAAACACTGTCTCGCTATGTTAAATGGGTTTAACATAGCGAGACAGCTTTAAAATAAGCAATGGAGATCTCCGTTGCTTATTTTAAAGCTGTCTCGCTATGCTAAACCCATTTAACATAGCGAAAACAGTAAAAAAAAGCAATGGAGATCTTGCTTTCTCCGTTGCTTTTACCCACAGCTCTGATGTACTGCGCAGGCGCGCAGTACATCAGAACTGCCGTGGATGCCAGACATCTGCGGAAGGGCAGTAAACAGGCATTATATTATGCCATTATTTAAGAAAAGTAATAGTTTTTTTTCTTAAATAATGTCATGGTATAATAGCAATAACCCACTTCTGGGTGTGGGTAATGCTGTATTTACCCACTGTTGGCTTTGTTTGGTTAAACCACGCCAACCGTGGGTAAATCCAGCATTACCCACACCCAGGCATGGGTTATTGCTATATGACTAGCCAACTGGTTCACCGATAGAATGTATACTGCCAGAGTTGGAGATTCCATCTCTACCGGTTGACCAGTTACCAGTGGTGTACCACAAGTATCTGTGCTGGTCCTCTGCTGTTTGGAATCTATTTCTCTGAAGTCCAGGTGAAAGTAGATGGCCTGTGGCTTACTAGGTTCACTGTTGGTTGTAAACTGGTTGCAATCATTGAGTCCTGAAAAGATGTTAACATATTACAGAAGGGGCTAACACAGACACATAATTAGTTTTAGTATGTGGCTTTGGCACCAAAATCAAAAAAGTACATTATTATCCCCTTTGGCAAAGAGGAATCTCCTCCAAATTACAATATTGACAGCACCCCCTAAGTTTAAAACCAGTGGTGTGAGATTTGGGCAACACAGGTAGATAGCAATCTAAAATCCGATCACCATGTGTCCACAGTGGTAAGGAATGCCTTCTACACTGACCATCTCATAAGTAAGGGCACTGCATCCAAGACTAAGTATGTTATTACTCCTCTGAACTTGATACTCATCAGACCACTAATAGAGTGCAATGCTTGCTTTTGCAGTTACCTCACCAGACACCTGCAGCAGCTGGAAAGACCACAGAAGTTTCTCACCAAGAAAATTCAGGACCTCCAAAACATAACCTACATGGAAAGGCTCTAAGTCCTGTCATTGTACTCTGCATCCTACAGGCTGTTGAGAAGAGACTTGTGCCTGACCTATATGGCAGTCTCTGACCCTGCCCTAATGGAAATGTTGCACATCCACAAATGAAATGGGACAAGAGTCACTCATTCCAGGGATCTCAAGCTAGCCTGTGACTTTAATAGAACATGCTGGAGAGACAGTTATATCTCTGAAAGATAAAACTAAATAAATAAATAAATAAATAAATAAGCAACCACTAAATAAATAAACTAAGTAAATAAAACTAAATAAATAAATAAGTAACCAGTAGAATCATTACATCTTGTTTATTCAGCAATAATACTCACATTAGGGTATTACATTCGATTGGGAATGAAAAGGTAACAGATTTTGTTTTCTGTGGTTAATATATTGTACCAGCATATTATGGAAGTCTTAGTGGACTTTGACATATTACGGTATGCTCAGAGCTATAAATTAACTGTGATAAAACTGTTTTAACCTCTTAATACCAAGTGCACTACCCCTATGCCCTTTAGCTGATATTGTAGGTATAAATTGGAATACGCAACATACATACATAGACATTAGTGTAAGGCTCATGGTTATTGCAGCTGTGGGCATGGTGCTACATGCTTCCATGTGCCCACCATAAATTTCCCACAGTCATAAGTCTCACAGCAGAATTACAATTCACCATTGTGTTCAGAGACAATTGTCTCTGCAGGGGAATGTCTCACAGCAAATAAGCCCAAATCCGATTGTACCTCTGCATAAAATAATGGCATTTATCAGACATGGCAAAGTAACGGGATGAATTTTTGTCTGTCTGTTCTTCTGAGACAACTTATAAAATTTGTTTTGTATGCCTTTGAAGTCATTCAGTCTTGTTATTCAACTTGAGATTGCATTATTACCCATTTTATGTGCTTTTTCTGGTTCACTTAAATCATTTCAATAAAAAAGGAAAGACAGCAATTTTTCTCATATTCAGCAAATATTCTTGCTCTCTGGTGCTGCCTGATTTCTCCTGGAAGACTGCTTTAGCAGGCAAGACTCCAGGTTTGAGAATTCTTTTTACCCAGGAGTAGTGCAAATTGTGGTCTTATGAATGAGGGTATTTTCATCATTTATTCTTAATATATAAAAATGGATCATGCTACTAAGTTTGATAGTTAGATGTGGACATTAATGAAAATTAATAAATTCATTTGGAAATGTTGATAGAGATGTGTTTGTCCTTCCTGTCACCTGTAACAAATTTCCTGGGGAGATTAACAAACAACAGTGTTCTATTAATCTATTCTATTCTACTAAATTGATAAACATGAAAATTGTATTTACAGCTCCGTGCATTAAGTTGGTACTGTGTGATAGGTTCAGAGACATGATGGGCAAGTCAGTCTATTTTCCTTCTTCTCCCCTAGTAGACACTATCAACACAGTTCTGGTGGTTAGGATATGCTGATGGACTCCGCCTGATTTATTAGAATAATCTACTGCCTATCAGCTGTTTTTGCCAAATGTTCCTCCAAGTTACTTCCAAAACCCACGTTATGCAGACAAGCATTTCCTATAAGAATAGCTTGGTCATCTGGAAGACTTAATGAAAACTTAACAGTTTCCCATAATACCCAAGTGAAGCAGGAGAATAATCTGCTATCAGCCATTTTTGATCAACACTTCTCCAAGTTACTTCCAAGAGCCACGTTATCCGGACAAGCATTTACTATAAAAATCTTTTAGTCAACTGGAAGACTTAACAGTTCCCCATAATGCCCAAGTGAAGCAAAGTATGTTTCAAGAATACTAAATTGTAATTGCATTTATTTTTGTGCTCAGTCACTAGCCTACCACCAGAACTCACCATCCATCCTTATCACAATTTGCTTAAACATATCCCTGTACTATACTGCTCCTAGCTATCTCCTCCTACATGCACTGCAATATCCAAGCTTTTGCTGGTACACTTTATTTCAAACTAAACATTCTATGAAATTAATTCTTTACTGTACAAGTAATTTACCTTTCAAGCTAACCTTATTTTTTTCATTTTTACTGATTGTTTTATTTTAATCAAGCTGTTCCAAATTCAGTGTATCTCCACTCCGTTTGCCCTCACTATGCTCAGGCTCACTTTGCTCCCCTACCCCTGTTCCAACCCACCCCCATTTCAATTACATTTACTCTTTCTACAGCTGCTCCCTTACGCTCTTGTTAACCAATCCCACACTATCTCATATCATTCAATTAATAACCATACACTTAAATAAATTATCTTTCTATTTTGCCAAACAAAATAACTTTAGCAAATAATGTGCAATTTTACCTAAATATATTCCTACACTGTTTCTCCTCAGAAACCCAATCTTCATGGCATACCTAATCTACCAGGTCTATATTAAATCATCGAATGCTAAGAAAAGCGAACAGTGATTTATCGACCCCATGTAAGCGAAAGCTTACATACTCGAACGCTTAGGAAAAAAAATTGCTGTTCCAACAAAAAAAAAAACTTAAATATTATAATTATAATACTTAAATATATCAACTCTGAGATCACACTACAGTGACAAAAACGGCAAAGTAACAGACGCGGCCAAGAGATTTCTTTCCCAGGGAAAGAATTTGCTTATATGCCGCTTCGTCATTTTGGCTTTTCGTCTTTTCAAGTTTGGTCATCTAATAGGAACCCAATCTACCTACCTTCCACTCTTACCTCACACTACTCCCAATGCTGCAACCTAAATACACTACTGTTCTCATCTTACAAACACTCACAGCTCTAATACTACTAACATATAATACTTCCCTCAATCACGGACAAATAAACCTAGCTTCTAAATGCTCCACCTTTCCTACACAGGAAAAACACCTCAGCAGCTTCTCAAAAATAGTAGCTAGTCTTATTTTGCCAAACATACTAGACTTCTCAAAGAGAAAAATTTTAGACTTTTTAGAACTCATTCTACAATTATATATAGTCTCACTCTTCCACCAAAACAATTATTTCCCTTACCTTAATAACCTTCCCAATGTGGGGACATCCACCCTAATCCTGGACCCTCATATAGCCCCTCTCCCCCTCAAACACCTTCTACAAAGCAAATAATGCTAGTAACCCTGAACATATGCAGCCTCTGTAATAAAATAACTGAATTCCATTCCTGGCTAACACATTACTCCTCAGATATAGTAGCTGTCACTGAAACATAGTTAAAACCAAAGATATAGAATGTCTTCCACCTGGAAATAACATACTCAGAAAGGAGAGAATCAACAAAAAATCTGGGGGTGTAGCATTAACGTATCCTAACACTTATACACTACCACAGTACTCTAAATCAATTCCCATATTTGGCAATGCTGAAATCCTTATCGCACCCTAAAAATTAAGCTTTATATATATATATATATATATATATATATATATATATATATATATATATATATGGGTCTACTACTAATTACCGACACGACGATTCCCCGACAGAAAACTCCCCGACGCCAGATGACCGACATCACACAAACCTGACAACGCAAAACACCGAACACCATTACACCGAACACCATTACACCGACACACGGAACGTAAACAACACGCGACACTACATAGCATACACACTAGCCCTGACCCAAACCCTAACCCTAAGGTCCGACACTATCGCACACTTCACCTACCTGCACCCTAACCCTAACTCACTTAACCCACCCCTAGCCCAAGCTCCGACACTAACGCACACATCACCTACCTGCACCCTAACCCTAACTCACTTAACCCACCCACAGCCCAAGCTCCGACACTAACGCACACATCACCTACCTGCACCCTAACCCTAACTCACTTAACCCACCCCTAGCCCAAGCTCCGACACTAACGCACACTTCACCTACCTGCACCCTAACCCTAACTCACTTAACCCGTCCCTAAACTACAGTCCCTCACTAGCACACACTTACCTTACCCGAACCATACCTCCGACACGAACACACACTCACCTTTCCCACAGCCAATCCATCCCTAAACTACAGTCCCTCACTAGCACACACTTACCTTACCCGAACCATACCTCCGACACGAACACACACTCACCTTTCCCACAGCCTAACCCGACATCCCACAATCTCGAGCACTTACCTGACCGCTCCTAACTCCGTCACCATCGCACACTTACCGCGTCGCGATCGCACATTCCCTTGTCGGTCTTTCCGCTGTCAGCAAATCACCCTGTCGGTACACTTACCTGTCGGTCATCTGGCGTCGGGGAGTTTTCTGTCGGGAAATCGTCGTTTCGGGCATTAGTAGTAGACCCATATATATACCCTCCAGCCAGAACATCCTCTCATGGATATCCAATAACATCTCTAATGAAACAGTAATCATGGGAGATGTCAACATCAACTGGCTAAACCTATCCAAAGATGCACCAACAAACAGCATCAATCTTGATGGCTTTACCCAACTCATCACCTCTCCCACTAGAAAACAAAGAACAAAGTATCAACAATTTAACTTCTGACCTTGACTAAATCCTTGTCTCTGATCCCCACAGGTACTCCAACACAAATACACTTTCTAAAACATAAAGCGACCACCTGCCTGCATATACCTATAGAAGCAACCCCCCAAAACCCAAAAACCCATATGTACAAAGCAACCAGAAACCTAAAAAACTTTAGTCAAATTCAGTTTAATAACATACTGGAATCAATCAACTGGTCTATTTTAAAAACTCTACCCTTAGATGAAGTTGTTAGCTATTTCAATAAGCTATTCTTAGATACCCTTAAAAACCTATCACCACTTCGAACAAAAAGAGTAAAGGCTAACCATGCTCCTTGGCTAACCAAACCCACCAAACAACTGCTACAAACCAGTGATAGAGCATGGAGAGACTAGCTAAAAAATAAAACCGATGCAAATCTCCAAAACTATGGAAACTACATAACAATGCAAAAAAATCATCAACTAACCAACCATAAAAACAACCCAAAATTGTTTTGGAAAACCATCACATGACTTCTCACCCCTGGTTCCACACAAAATCCCTCCCCCAATAAAGACAAGACACTAACTTAAGTGGCCAATATGTTTGATACCCACTTCATTGATAGCATAGCTAATTTACTCACAGGCTTTAACTCTAGTGCTAACTCTACTTCTATTTTTAATCTCATCCCCACCAAAACAACCAACAATACCTGTTCTACCAATAACCAAAATTATTCAAATCTGAATAATCAAACATCTTTCTCTTTGCAAGCAGTACCTACTACATTAAATCTTAAACTACTTTGCAAACTAAAACCTTGTTCAACAGCCTCTGATTACCTTCCAACAGAATACTTAAGACTGTCTCAATTCCCTATCCAGTAAGCATTCTTATCGATCAATCCATTATGGAATCACATGTCCCTACCCTCTGGAAGAAATCCATCATTACCCCTCTGCAAAAAGGAGATAAAGCTAATGAACTAACAAACTATAGACCCATCTCCATTCTTTCCTCCCATCTAAACTGCTTGAGAAGTGCATACATCTACAATTGCTAAACCATCTTATCAACAATAATCTCATTACACCCACCCAACATGGTTATAGGCCAGCCCACAGTACTACAACTGCTCTTATTTCTTTTACAAATACAGTCAACAAAGCCAGAGACTCCAACCTATATGCCTCCGTAGTACTATTGGACTTGTCAAAGGCCTTTGACACAGTCTCACATGAAAAATTTCTTCAGCAACTATCATCTCTAAAACCCACCAGGCTGTGGTTTAACAGCTACCTATCCAATAGAGAACAATAAGAAGTTTGTGCTTTCACTAGAGATCTCAACCTGGTGATGAACATGAGCATGACCCGGATTAGGTAAGGTATTGTTTGAGCTACATTTTATAGTGTGGGAGTTTGTTAATCATTTTTCTTGGGTAGGGATTGTGTTCCAGAGTTTGGAGATGTAACAGGAGTATAGTGAGTCCCCTAATGAATTATTTGCTTTAGTAATGTTTATTACAAATTTATCTTCAGAACGGATGTCCCTTGTTGGGGTATAGGGCAAAAATATGTTTTTTAATGCAGGGCATTGTTCAGAAAAATATTTCAGTTTGTATCCCATAACTGGCTGAGAGCATGTTATGTAGTTGTTAAGCTCTAGTCAGTTGAGTTGCTTTAAGGCTTGGCAATGCTGAGCTCAGTGTGCAGTGTTGGTAGCAAATTTAGCTACCTTATTGTAACAGGAGGCTAGTTTGGATTTGAGTGTGGAGCTGTTGGAAGCAAATATGATGGGCTAGGGTTTTCCTTGCTGGTTCTGTATGGGGGTCTATATTAGTTCATTAAAAAAATAAATTCATCAAACATAAATCAACGAGTGGCTGCTCATCGAGCATTCACATCAGTGAACATTTTTCCCAGGGCCGTGAATTACTTGGCCAGCAATAGGAAATTTGCCCTTTTCCCTCCTGTAGTGCGATCTAAGAGTTGTTATATACAAGTGTGAGAAGGTGTGGGGGATGCAGCCCCCACCTTGATGGGTATGATATACTGCGGTGTGTGTATGTTACAGTTGTTATGTTGACCAAGTAACTCACTGCACTGGGAAACATGTTAGTTGATTTATGTTCAATGAACAGCCTTTTGCTGAAGTTCATTTTTGATGCAGTAATACAGATGCCTTTAAGGTACTGTTTTGCCCTGTAAAGGGACTCAATTTTCTGGTGGGTCTGTTTAATTGTTTGAAGAATATGTTAATAAAATGTAAGATTGTAATTTATTATAATGCCCAGTAATGTATTCTGTGGTCCTACCTCAGTTTTGGTATTATTTGCAGATATAACCAAGAAAATTGTTTTTGATGAAGATAATGTTTTAGGGTGAAGACCATCAGTTTTCTTTAACTGGGATTAAGAAGTAGGTTTGAATTTGTTGGGCCTATGTTTACCGATAGAATGACATTTCTACAGAATGGCTAGTAATCGAACACTAACCGACAAAAGTCCATTTGCTCAAACAATCACATCAGTGTAAATAAGATCAACAAATATGCATAGTTGGCCAACATACACAAAACGGAAGGTAGTACGCACTTAACTGGTATGCTAGGGCTAAGGAAATCTTCCCTTTCCCTACTGTAATGTGATCTTGGAGCAGAGTGTGTGTGTGTTTCTGTGTGTGTGTGTGTGTGTGTGTGTGTGTGTGTGTGTGTGTGTGTGTGTGTGTGTGTGTGTGTGTGTGTGTCTGTGTGTGTGTGTGTGTGTGTGTGTGTGTGTGTGTGTGTGTGTGTGTGTGTGTGTGTGTAGGAGAATGAAGAGGATCCAGTTAACACCAGACCCTCCTCATGTGGGGGTGGCTGCACCATCCACACACCCCCCTGCTAATTATATATACCAACTCCGAGATCACACTACAGCAGTGAAAGGTCAGATCATCTGCATATGGTATTATATTTGCTTGATGTATATCAGAGTGAAGCTTGTTTATAAAAAATATTAAAAAGAAGGTGTCCTAGTATAGAGCCCTGAGGGAGACCTGTGGTAACTGCAAGAAAGAAATGTTTTGTTCCCATTTGACTGCTTGTTGACTTCCAGATAGATAACTAAGGAACCATTTAAGGAATTATTGAGAAAGACCCAGAGAAGAGTTTAGCAAGTAAATGTTGGTTTGATACAGTGTTAAAAGCTTTGGCTAAGTCTGTGAACACAGTTAACACTAGGCTACCATTGCTCCTATGCTGGATTATAGGGTTAGTGAGGTGAATAACTTATTAAGCAGAGGCCTGAGATGTCACAATAGTCTTGAGGGTTTTGAGATTTTATTAGATCAGTAAGTGTCTATGATCTGGGTAGTATGAATGACAGTTGTAAGACAGAGGTCAAATATAAAGGTTACTGGCGTACCTGTAAGAGATGCTGCACACTTAAGAAAAGAGGGATGGTATGTAGTAGTTTTAATGTCTGATCTCCTGTCTAGGTTTTTGGGATGTTTGATTATGGAAACTAGTCTGCTTTTCCTAAACTGAAAAGTTGAGTAGAACTCATCATAAAGGGTAGATAGGGTGTTGTGACTGGGTAGGGTGTTGTTAACTGCTGATATTGTTATCTGCAGTGGGCAGGATTGCTGTCATATTCCTTAAAGTTGGATGGCTATCTTCAGCTGACATGTCTACAAGCGTAGGCAGTAAGGATTTGAAATCCCTGAAAAGTTTCCTAAGTATTTTGCTACAGTTGCCTCTATTCTTTATATTTCCTTAACTGAAAGGCGATTTGACACATTTTGTTTTTCACATAACTCAGGTTTTCTCTCTCACACAAATAGTAACTTAATGTTGAAGTAAGCCAAAAGTGCATTTAATAGTTTTCCTAGCTTAATAGTGAGGAACATATCTTGCAAAATGCTGTATTATATCAAAGTTTTTTTGGGGTTGTATTCATTTCATATGAGAATGAAGTTTGTGCATCCAAGCTGATTATTAAGGCTAAATTCCATACTTTCAGAAAATGAGCATCCAGACATCAGTTGCTGTGAGTTTGTTTATGTATTGAAGAACCATCTGGATACTACTGGAAAGTGGTTGCTTATATAACATGCTTGAACTGACTTGTCTGCACATCTGTGAGACTTGTTGATAATTATTAGGTTAAATACAGAAGTTTGACTAATCATTTTGTTTGATCTTGGGTGTTTATTAATCAGCTGATTTAGGCCAAATATGCTGAGAAATCTACAAATGTGCCAACTATATGGTGCTGTTGTGTTCATACAATTGTGTTGCTTCTCGGTTGTTTCTTCTATTAAAGTTAAGATGAGAGGTGAGATTTATGTATGTATTTATTATTTAGAATCCACAAAATAACACCAACAACTCAAATTAATGTCTCATTAGTTAAACAAAATATAAGGTTGATTTTTGATACGGCCATTTCTGATTGGACATCGATATATAGCTAATAATTGTGAGAAACAACAGTTTTTTACCAATCACTATTTTATTCTACCGATTGGTTACCTTTAGAGAAAGGCAAATTTTCATTGGTTCCTCATTTTTATGAGGAAAGGTGCAAGAAAAGTAGAGATGTTATGAAAAGAAAAACTTTGGTATTAGTGAATTTGAATGGATATTAGTACATGATTAATTTTGATTAGTACTAAAAGATCATAGTTATGAATCTGGATATCAGGTTGTATTTTATGTTTTGATAATATTTTGATGTCATAGCACATAACAGAATTTATGTAAATAGTTTCAAGCTAAGAACGGATCATAATAGGTTGATTTTTGATATGGTCATTTTTGATTGGACATCGACATATAACCAATAATTATTTGAACAAGCATCTTCTGACTAATTGCTACCTTAGTTTAGCGATTGGTTATTTTTAGATAAAGGCAAATTTCTATTAGTTCTTTGTTTTTTCTGCATACTTACAAGCTAAGGTATGTGAATAGGGTCTATAGTATTTCCCTGAACAGGCATTCCATTGAACACCTCTTCATCGACCCTAAATCTGCAAACTTTCAGGCTTCGTCCTCCACACCGCCCCAATGTGGGGACTGTGCCCCCCAAACCCCCCTAACTAAATATACCAGCTCTGAGATCACACTACAGTGGGGAAAACGGCAAACTGATGAGGATGGCCAAGCAATTTCTTTCCCAAGGAAAGAAATTGCTTATGTGGACGTTCGATGTTTTCAAATTTCACAGTTTCAAGTTCAATGAAGAGGCATTCAATAGAACACCTCTTCGAGGAAATAATAGGAAGTCTGCGAATAGTAGAGATATTATGATAAGGAAAATTCTGGCACCAGTGAACTTGATTGGATTTTAATGTACAGTTCAACTGTGATTGGAAATAATATTTTTTTACTAATGATTTTATAGTTTAAAACAGAGATCTTTTCCACATTGTTTTTCATATTATTTAATTATGCATGACAACTTGATGATTATATGTTGTATTTATAGCCTAATTAAAATTGGTTTTAAAGATTGCATCCATTTTAGCAACATGTTAATGTTACAATAATGAATTACAATGGAGTTTATACATACATGCTATGTTATATATTTTAAGTTGTCTTTTGATTATGTGTTTTATCTGGAACAGTCATTCTCATGACAGTTTTGGCCTGATGCCATTGCTTTTTGATTGGATATTAGAGTTTCTTTGCTGATTTTGATAGGGCCACCATACTGCATAATTACAATAGTTTTAATCAGTTATGACATTGACTTTGTTGTATTCTGATTGGATAGTATGGTGTTGTATTGCTTTTGATAGGACAAAATTCATTACTATGCAGTGATAGAAGGACTAAGTAAACTGAGTTTATTAAGTATGCACAGTTGATTTTTAAATTGATGTTTGAATTATATCCTTTTTTTATTGAATATCACACTCATTGGTTTCAAATATAAACGGCTGTTGCTTTGGTTTATTTTAAGTGGCTTTTACATTTTAACCTGGTCGTGTGTTGGCTCACTATTATTTATTGCTTTTTTAATAGTGACAGTAGATTTATTATTTAGGTTTGCATTTATGTTGATTTACTGGGGCAGTGTGACTCAGCAAATCCTGACCCTTTCAGCAGACTCTCAAGAAGAAAAACTATATATGTTGCAACAGAAATACAAATCTATCAACTGTTTTAGTAAGAAGCAATACAAAAAGTGATATAAGTTAACAACATAGTACTATACAAATATAAAATTATTTAGAATAATGGTCATACAAAAAGAATAATTGGTAACTTTAATTATATAAGTTACTCCTTAGAATTTAATGTAATTTACAGTAAAATTAGGGAGGAAGAGTTAAGGGAAGTAATAAGGTTTTAGTTTATTTGGAATTTAGAAATGTATATTTAATTGTTAGTGACAGGATTAAGGAGGAAGAGAAACAGATAAGATTATAGTTATAACAGGGCAAATTTAAGGTCCTCTGTTGATATTTATTTACATGAGATTATGTTTTAGGAGAGTATTTCACTTGTTTACATTACCCTTGTGGAAGGTATAGGACCATATAGTCACTGTATAATATTTAAGTATTACTTGATACATTTTAGTGTTGTTTTCATCTCTAAGTTCACAGGGGGTAGAATTCCATAGTTTAGCAGTACATACAATGCAAAGCATTTCTCCACAGTGATTGTTTGTTTTAGTGGAAAATGTTAGATGTATGTCTTGTTTTGATTTCCTATCCAATGGTCAAGGTTTTGTTTGAATAAGATCAAGGATGAACTCTGCTTCAAATGAATGGCGAACCTATTCCATAACATGGGGATCCATTGACTCACATGTCTTTCCCTTCGCCATATTCTATTTATGTCACAAGTGAAGTTTAGATCCTTGGATCTAGTGTTTCTAGTGCTGTTTGTTTTGCAGATGTGCAAAAGATCCATCAGGGCTGGATCTGTGGCTGCCTTAAGCCAGGCATAAATTGCCTTTTAGCAGCCTGTAGGACACTGAGTACAGAGATAGAGCCTTTAGGCAATCCATATAGGACAGGGTATTATCACCTTGACTCTTGTGGTAAGGAACCTTTCTAGATGTTCCAACTACTGCAAGTACCTGGTTTGGTACATGCCAAAGGGGGCACTGTGCTCAATGATGGTTCTGATAAGGAATGAGTAGAGTGGTACTATAATATCCTTGAACCTGTATGCCATACATTTATCTATCTATAAGTTAGGCAACATAGAAAGATCATGGTCGAAGGCCAGATTTCTGATCACATATGTTCCCAGATCCGTAACTACCAGGTCAACTCTTCGGGATGCTTTATTGATGGAGTATTTAACTTGTGTTGACAATTTCCCAAAGGGTATTATAATGCATTTTTTGTAACTGAGTTTTAAACCATGGCTTTGGCACCAGTTATTTGTCTGTGTTGGACCCTTTTGCAAGATGTTGGTGTCATGTGAGGGAATGTATGATAGCTCCCAATTTACAGCTATCTGCAAATGTGGTTAGCCAAATTCATTTGATATTAGCCTTGACTGCTGAGAAGTAGATGACAAACAGGAGTAGACCCAGCACAGTGGCCTGAGGTACTCTGCTGCTGACTGGTCTCTTGGTGGAATTTGTCTCACCAATCCTGACTATCTGTGCCCTATCTATGAGTTTGCCAGCCATTCAGTGAGTTATGTAGGGATTTCTGCCTGGTTCAAAGAGTTTTTCAACAGTGCCTGAGTGGAGCATTGTATCAAATGCCTTGGCCAGGTCAAGGTATGCAGTATGCATTGTTTTACCCTTATCCATTGCCTTCACAACCTTCTTGAAGCAATCAAACAAACACACACACACACACACACACACACACACACACACACACACACACACACACACACACACACACACACACACTTACTACTGTACTGTACTATATCCTGCGATCTCCAGGCTGACGTTAGTACTTATTCCATGCTTGTTGTGCCAAAATGCATTTTGGCAGTAACATTTATTCCAAATTGCAGCAATATATTGTAGTTACAAAATCAATAAATACATAAATAAATAAAGCTTACCTGGATTAGCAATACAGCCAAAAGAACAAAAGACGTATTCACTACCTGTGTTTAATAGGATTTGAAGTTGAAAATACAAGAGCATTATTGTTGTAGGTTAAAAAATCAAGCATTTATCCATAGTTAGTTTGGTTAACATTTAATACTCCTGAAAGATGCAAGCTCTTCAACTTTTCAAAAAAATACCAAATTTACTGTTTAGTTCCAGGAAGTCTTCTCTCATTGGCTGAAAGGTAGAGCTAGTGAGAGAAGAGTTCATGGAGCTTTCACTAAAAATCAACAAGATCAGTAGCCTAATGAGGGTAATTGGAAGATGTGGGACTCTTTTTATCTTTATGGAGCCTACCTAGACAGCAACTATGTAGCTTATGTAGCTGCCTATTTTGCCTACTGCCAGATCTGGCCCTGATTATGATAATAGTGTTTATCACTAATTTTTTTGTAAGCAGGTATGTTTGAAACATTAATAGGTTCTGTTTTTGTGTGAACCTCTGTTCTAATTAGCTTTATACCAATTTGGTAACGTTTTGATATTTGATATTTAAAACTTTAGGGAGTGTGATGTAGTTTAGAAATAAGAATACTTTTATTTTTCTGTGGCTGTAAGGATCATATATTCCTTTGAAGAATAAGTTTAAAATTCATAGGATGCCATCCTCATCATCTATCCCCTTTTTTCCCATTTTCTGTATGCGATCATTGTGTTGTGTCAACTGTCGCTATCTATCACTGTTCAGTGCCACTCTCCTATCTTCTTTGATGCTCAAGCCTGACTTGTCACAGGTCTTCTCTCACATAATCCATCCATTTCTTTGGATGCCCTCATTTCCTCGTGCCTTCTTCCTGTCTGTTTCAAATTTTCTTCTTCAACAGATTGTCTTGTGCTTTTCTGCACATGTGCCTGAACGACTGTAATCTGTTCTCTTTGACCTTTTCTGCAACTGGAGCTACTTTGGCTTCTGCTGTTATGTCCTCATTTCTTAATCTGTACTACAGTGTGGATCCTACCATTTGACTCAGGTACTTCACCTCCATCACTGCCCAGGTTTCTATGCCATATAGTAATATGGGCCATAAAACTTTCTGTACACCTTGCATTTCAACTTCTTTGACATTCTTTTGTCATACGCTACAGCTGACACTCTATCTCAGTTGGCAGCAACCCCTCTGATTCTAGCTTTGATCTCCTCATTCAGACTTCACTTCTCCTCAGCCACCCCTCCCAAAATCTTGAAGCTGTTAACCTGTTGTACTATTTTTCCTTCTAGCTCAATACCCAGCTTCTGAATTCCCTCATCTGCTGCCATTACAACTGTCTTATCTGTACTCAGTTTCATCCTATGTGCCTTCAGTATTGCATTCCATTCCCCCCTTCTTTGCTGAAGTTCTTGCTCAGTGTCTGCCTGCAATGCCACATCATCTGCATACAGCAGCTTTGTCAATCTGTCTAGTCCAATGTGTTTGCTAATGTAGTCCATCACCAGTATGAACAACAGGGGGCTCAGAGTTGAACCCTGATGCATACCCACCCCCACTGAGAACCCCTCTGTGAGACAAACACTGTTCATACCTAAGTTTTTAGGTCCTTTTACATAGCTTGCACTAATTCTACCAATGTTTCTGGGACATCGAGCCACCACAGGATTGCCCAAATCAGCTTAATTGGGACCTTCTCATATGCTTTCACCAAGTCTACAAATGCCCAGTTTAACCTGGGCCTGGTGTCAGAGCCATGGCCTCAACCTCAATGCCAAAAAGTGCATTGTCATCCCCTTTGGTAAAAACTCTGTACCCATGAACTACTACATAGACAGCAGTCTACTTAACACAGAATGTGTGATAAGAGACCTTGGGACCAGGTGGACAGTAGTCTGTCCTTTGATAGTCACATTGCCACAGTAGTCAGGAAGTCCTTCTATGTGGCACACCTCATCATAAAAGGTTTCTCATCCAGGAAAAAAGGTCATTGTTCCCCTCTACTCGACACTCATTAGACCCATTATAGAGTACAATTCCCCTTTTGGAATGTACCTCACAAGACATCTGCAGCAGCTGGAAAGGCCACAAAAGTACCTCACAAAGTGGATTACTGGCCTCAAACAGATGCCCTACACTGACCGTCTCAAAAAGCTCCAGCTTTACTCCATAGCATATCGCCTACTCCGAGGTGATCCCTGCCTAACATATAAAGCTATGTCAAACCCAGAGCTGTTGGACATGCTACACCTAAAGAAATCCGAATCCCTCCAAGCTACACGGTCTAGAGACCTAAACCTTGTCACCACAATAAACAGGACATGCTGGAGGGATAGATTTCTGTCCCAGAGACATCCCATACTCTGGAACAGGCTACCCATCTATGTCAAGCAACATTCTTCATTAGCACTCTTCAAGAAAAATCTTGATGAGTGGATGAGGAATAGGAACTATACCCCGGGATCACTTCTGTGTCTCCTATCAACAGTGGCACAGGAAAATAACTTTCTTGGGTGGCTTAAGCCAGGGAACCTTGTTGGCTAGGCTTACGTACCTACCTATGAACCTATGAACTCTTTTATCATCTCTAGCTTCTGCTCAAGTATCTGTTTCACTGCAAACATTGGGTGAGTTGTGCTGCATCAAAATCTGAAATTTAACTGCTCATCTTACGTTCTACTGCTCTGTACATTTGTTTATCACTCACCCTCTCCACAACTTTCATACAACGTGACAGAAGTTTGATGCCTCTGTACTGCCCACACTTGTGGATGTCCCCTTTGTTCCTAAACAATGGCACTAGAGTGCTAATTCTCCAGTCACCTGGGATATGCCTTTCTCTCCCTATTGCTATGAATACCCTCAGAAGCCATTTCTCCCCTTTCTCACCCAACATCTTTTTCATATCTGCTGTGACCTCAGCTGAGTCTGCTGCTTTCCCTCATGTCATTTTTCTTAGTGCTGTTCTTACTTCTTCTATGGTTGGCTACACCTCTTTTCTATCATTGTAGGCTGTGTCTCGGGCAGTACAATTCTGTGGGGTTTTTTTTATTTAAAAGCTGCTGGAAGTACTCCATCCATCTTCCTTTGATGCCCTGTGGACAGGTGAGCTGTTTGTTGCTGGCATCCCTTATGAAAGGTGTCTAACTATCTTCTTTATCGTTCTGTCATTAGAATCTAGTCTGGATTTTGTTTTTCATTAGGAATAATTGGGTTTTGGTTTAGTAGTGAGATTCAAGACTGTTATTGTGACAATACTGATAAAACAATAGCATGGATGGCTACTAAATTAGGATTCTTTACATAAAATGTTTCATCACTTCGCTAGTTTAATTTAGTGAGAAATGTTAATATTTTTATTAGGTGTCCCAGATGAGTAGAAAATGTTTATCTAATATTCGGAAGTGTCACCCTAGGGACCATGGCAAAGTTGTTCATAGGATCATAGTAGGTTACTAGGCTAATGGCCCTGGGGCCCTGGGGCCCTTACAAGCCTAGTCAAGAGGTTATCCCCGAAAGAAACCTCAGTCAGCACTTGTCACCCCTGTCGATGAAGAACACAGGTGGAACCACTGAGACAAATTTGTGGTTTCCCATCCACTCATCAAGGTTGTGCTTGAAGAGGGTTAGTGAGGTACTCCATTTGACGTGTATGGGAAGTCTATTCCAGAGACGGGGCAGCCTCTGGGAGACAAACCTGTCTCTCCAGCAGGTTTTGTTGATGCTGCATATTATATTTAGGCCTTTTGAGCGGGTAATGCACAAGAAGTTTGACTTACGGATATGGAACACCTCTAGTAGGGCAGGGTCCAAGATTGCTTTGTAGGTGAGAGACAGATCACCTCTGAGCAATCTGTACAATACTAAGTAGAGTGATAGTGATTTGAGCCTGTCCGTATTTTTTTTCCTCCAAATAAGGTTATTTTTTTTTGTAGATTTTTAATAGGCGTGCCTGCCACCAGTTAGTGATTATAAGACCTTGTTTAGCAAAAGTAGAGTGTAGAACAGATTAGCACCTTTGATAAAGTTGTGGAATTTTTAATTTATCCCCCATCACTACTTAATTGACTGTTTATTTCAAGATGTGTGGTTAGGTGATTGTTGAAGTGAAGACATGGGATGGATAGGAAGGTGCGTAAGGTGGAGAGTGAAGCAGACTCAAGTGGAATAATGAGTAGTGGAGCAGGCAGGCCTTAAGCCTTTAAAAAAAAATCAGCAGCTGAGGCATATGTAACAGCTCAAAGCTGATAATTATTATCACATTTCCTACTAGGAATGAAACAAACTATGCAGCTGAAATTCCCTAAGAGTCACATACAATTTGGAGGCATTTGTACTAGAGATAGATTCATTACAGCAAGCAAAGTATTTCTAAAAAGAAAGCAATTTTTATTATGATGTGTTCTACTTTAATCACAATATGGACTCCTTGCTCTGACATAGAAGCTATAAGTGACTCATCTGAAACTTAGGTAGATACCCACGATAAGTCACTGGCATGGGGGTACTCTTTTACCTAGCCTGTACTGTCAACAGATCAAAGACCTACAAGGTTAGTGAATTTCTCTATAAGATCACACAAAGGCTTCTTACTTAGAGTGACCCATACTTTAACACTTGTTTACTCTGCTTCTCTGACTATAGAGACAACAATGTGAGCAAGTTAATCTACTGATGCTTAAAATATATCCCTGTGCAAAATTAACAGCTTAAGTTACAGACTACACACAGTTTTAGTAGCAAGTCTTTGCACAGTAATGCTTAGTTAGAAAGCTAGCACAGTTTAAATAAGAGTTTAGAAGCATTACTAAGTCCCTAAACTATTTAAATGACCTTAAAGTGTCAATGGGCTCTGGAGAATACCAACTAACTAAGCTCAGTTTGTATCAGGCCACTGAGCCAAGGCAAGCAAACACAGCATAAGCAATATATGCAAAGTATTATCTTGCCCTTGCAATTCAAAATAAACAGTGCAGTAAAAGTTTTCTGTTATTTGATCAGTGACCACTTATAGGGGTGTCACTCATTGTGCCCCACCAGCTGATCACCTCCCAGACTGACCTGAGATTATTCCCTTATGCTGGAGCCAGTCTTCTTGTAATTCCTTGGAAAATCTGATGTCTAGCCTCAAGATGCCATTACATTTGCACTTTAAGACACCCTGAGGATAAGTTGTAGGACCACATTTTCCTGCATATTCCATAGTCTCATATTCCCAGATCATATTCCTATGGGACCTCCTCATCCCTAAACTCCCAACAGCTAGAATATCTAATGCAGACTCCAAGGCTGGTTCATGTCTTTGTCCTGCATGGCTTAGAGCTCAACTTCTAATTGGTCCCGCCAATAGTTATGATGTTTAATCAGTACCCGTATATCCAAGTCTCCAATTGGCTGTTTCTTGATTTTGAAAAAATGACCTCAGATCCCAGCCTAGAACTGGCTAAATATATGGAGGGGTCTAGCTGTCTATTAGCCAAAGTCCCGTAGCTCCTCATTGGCCCACTCATTCAGTGTATGATTATTAGCCTTTCATATGCTGACTGACTACTTTTATTGTCCACTTTATATCGATGTATTGCCTCGACTTTTTTGTTACATTAATGAACTGCACCTATAAAATCACATCTGGCTGTTTTTTTTTTCTATGTCTACGGTCTGATGAAGTCTATGGATTACAGACAAAATGAAGCAGTTATGTTCTCCTGGTTTAAGCTTTTGTTTTGTTTGTTTACTAACACACTCACTTCTTTAAAATGAATAAATAAAAAATAACTCGAACTTTGCCTCAGCAGAAAAGGCTATATGCTTCAATCAGTGGTGTCAAAGTGAGGGAGGATATTAAAACCCTAATGGCAAAGCTACACATTCTGTTAAACTATCCTGTATGATGTTGCTGAAGTTCTTGCTCAGTGTCTGCCTGCAATGCCACATCATCTGCATACAGCAGCTTTGTCAATCTGTCTAGTCCAATGTGTTTGCTAATGTAGTCCATCACCAGTATGAACAACAGGGGGCTCAGAGTTGAACCCTGATGCATACCCACCCCCACTGAGAACCCCTCTGTGAGACAAACACTGTTCATACCTAAGTTTTTAGGTCCTTTTACATAGCTTGCACTAATTCTACCAATGTTTCTGGGACATCGAGCCACCACAGGATTGCCCAAATCAGCTTAATTGGGACCTTCTCATATGCTTTCACCAAGTCTACAAATGCCCAGTTTAACCTGGGCCTGGTGTCAGAGCCATGGCCTCAACCTCAATGCCAAAAAGTGCATTGTCATCCCCTTTGGTAAAAACTCTGTACCCATGAACTACTACATAGACAGCAGTCTACTTAACACAGAATGTGTGATAAGAGACCTTGGGACCAGGTGGACAGTAGTCTGTCCTTTGATAGTCACATTGCCACAGTAGTCAGGAAGTCCTTCTATGTGGCACACCTCATCATAAAAGGTTTCTCATCCAGGAAAAAAAAGGTCATTGTTCCCCTCTACTCGACACTCATTAGACCCATTATAGAGTACAATTCCCCTTTTGGAATGTACCTCACAAGACATCTGCAGCAGCTGGAAAGGCCACAAAAGTACCTCACAAAGTGGATTACTGGCCTCAAACAGATGCCCTACACTGACCGTCTCAAAAAGCTCCAGCTTTACTCCATAGCATATCGCCTACTCCGAGGTGATCCCTGCCTAACATATAAAGCTATGTCAAACCCAGAGCTGTTGGACATGCTACACCTAAAGAAATCCGAATCCCTCCAAGCTACACGGTCTAGAGACCTAAACCTTGTCACCACAATAAACAGGACATGCTGGAGGGATAGATTTCTGTCCCAGAGACATCCCATACTCTGGAACAGGCTACCCATCTATGTCAAGCAACATTCTTCATTAGCACTCTTCAAGAAAAATCTTGATGAGTGGATGAGGAATAGGAACTATACCCCGGGGATCACTTCTGTGTCTCCTATCAACAGTGGCACAGGAAAATAACTTTCTTGGGTGGCTTAAGCCAGGGAACCTTGTTGGCTAGGCTTACGTACCTACCTATGAACCTATGAACTCTTTTATCATCTCTAGCTTCTGCTCAAGTATCTGTTTCACTGCAAACATTGGGTGAGTTGTGCTGCATCAAAATCTGAAATTTAACTGCTCATCTTACGTTCTACTGCTCTGTACATTTGTTTATCACTCACCCTCTCCACAACTTTCATACAACGTGACAGAAGTTTGATGCCTCTGTACTGCCCACACTTGTGGATGTCCCCTTTGTTCCTAAACAATGGCACTAGAGTGCTAATTCTCCAGTCACCTGGGATATGCCTTTCTCTCCCTATTGCTATGAATACCCTCAGAAGCCATTTCTCCCTTTCTCACCCAACATCTTTTTCATATCTGCTGTGACCTCAGCTGAGTCTGCTGCTTTCCCTCATGTCATTTTTTCTTAGTGCTGTTCTTACTTCTTCTATGGTTGGCTACACCTCTTTTCTATCATTGTAGGCTGTGTCTCGGGCAGTACAATTCTGTGGGGTTTTTTTTATTTAAAAGCTGCTGGAAGTACTCCATCCATCTTCCTTTGATGCCCTGTGGACAGGTGAGCTGTTTGTTGCTGGCATCCCTTATGAAAGGTGTCTAACTATCTTCTTTATCGTTCTGTCATTAGAATCTAGTCTGGATTTTGTTTTTCATTAGGAATAATTGGGTTTTGGTTTAGTAGTGAGATTCAAGACTGTTATTGTGACAATACTGATAAAACAATAGCATGGATGGCTACTAAATTAGGATTCTTTACATAAAATGTTTCATCACTTCGCTAGTTTAATTTAGTGAGAAATGTTAATATTTTTATTAGGTGTCCCAGATGAGTAGAAAATGTTTATCTAATATTCGGAAGTGTCACCCTAGGGACCATGGCAAAGTTGTTCATAGGATCATAGTAGGTTACTAGGCTAATGGCCCTGGGGCCCTGGGGCCCTACAAGCCTAGTCAAGAGGTTATCCCGAAAGAAACCTCAGTCAGCACTTGTCACCCTGTCGATGAAGAACACAGGTGGAACCACTGAGACAAATTTGTGGTTTCCCATCCACTCATCAAGGTTGTGCTTGAAGAGGGTTAGTGAGGTACTCCATTTGACGTGTATGGGAAGTCTATTCCAGAGACGGGGCAGCCTCTGGGAGACAAACCTGTCTCTCCAGCAGGTTTTGTTGATGCTGCATATTATATTTAGGCCTTTTGAGCGGGTAATGCACAAGAAGTTTGACTTACGGATATGGAACACCTCTAGTAGGGCAGGGTCCAAGATTGCTTTGTAGGTGAGAGACAGATCACCTCTGAGCAATCTGTACAATACTAAGTAGAGTGATAGTGATTTGAGCCTGTCCGTATTTTTTTTCCTCCAAATAAGGTTATTTTTTTTTGTAGATTTTTAATAGGCGTGCCTGCCACCAGTTAGTGATTATAAGACCTTGTTTAGCAAAAGTAGAGTGTAGAACAGATTAGCACCTTTGATAAAGTTGTGGAATTTTTAATTTATCCCCCATCACTACTTAATTGACTGTTTATTTCAAGATGTGTGGTTAGGTGATTGTTGAAGTGAAGACATGGGATGGATAGGAAGGTGCGTAAGGTGGAGAGTGAAGCAGACTCAAGTGGAATAATGAGTAGTGGAGCAGGCAGGCCTTAAGCCTTTAAAAAAAAATCAGCAGCTGAGGCATATGTAACAGCTCAAAGCTGATAATTATTATCACATTTCCTACTAGGAATGAAACAAACTATGCAGCTGAAATTCCCTAAGAGTCACATACAATTTGGAGGCATTTGTACTAGAGATAGATTCATTACAGCAAGCAAAGTATTTCTAAAAAGAAAGCAATTTTTATTATGATGTGTTCTACTTTAATCACAATATGGACTCCTTGCTCTGACATAGAAGCTATAAGTGACTCATCTGAAACTTAGGTAGATACCCACGATAAGTCACTGGCATGGGGGTACTCTTTTACCTAGCCTGTACTGTCAACAGATCAAAGACCTACAAGGTTAGTGAATTTCTCTATAAGATCACACAAAGGCTTCTTACTTAGAGTGACCCATACTTTAACACTTGTTTACTCTGCTTCTCTGACTATAGAGACAACAATGTGAGCAAGTTAATCTACTGATGCTTAAAATATATCCCTGTGCAAAATTAACAGCTTAAGTTACAGACTACACACAGTTTTAGTAGCAAGTCTTTGCACAGTAATGCTTAGTTAGAAAGCTAGCACAGTTTAAATAAGAGTTTAGAAGCATTACTAAGTCCTAAACTATTTAAATGACCTTAAAGTGTCAATGGGCTCTGGAGAATACCAACTAACTAAGCTCAGTTTGTATCAGGCCACTAAGCCAAGGCAAGCAAACACAGCATAAGCAATATATGCAAAGTATTATCTTGCCCTTGCAATTCAAAATAAACAGTGCAGTAAAGTTTTCTGTTATTTGATCAGTGACCACTTATAGGGGTGTCACTCATTGTGCCCCACCAGCTGATCACCTCCCAGACTGACCTGAGATTATTCCCTTATGCTGGAGCCAGTCTTCTTGTAATTCCTTGGAAAATCTGATGTCTAGCCTCAAGATGCCATTACATTTGCACTTTAAGACACCCTGAGGATAAGTTGTAGGACCACATTTTCCTGCATATTCCATAGTCTCATATTCCCAGATCATATTCCTATGGGACCTCCTCATCCCTAAACTCCCAACAGCTAGAATATCTAATGCAGACTCCAAGGCTGGTTCATGTCTTTGTCCTGCATGGCTTAGAGCTCAACTTCTAATTGGTCCCGCCAATAGTTATGATGTTTAATCAGTACCCGTATATCCAAGTCTCCAATTGGCTGTTTCTTGATTTTGAAAAAATGACCTCAGATCCCAGCCTAGAACTGGCTAAATATATGGAGGGGTCTAGCTGTCTATTAGCCAAAGTCCCGTAGCTCCTCATTGGCCCACTCATTCAGTGTATGATTATTAGCCTTTCATATGCTGACTGACTACTTTTATTGTCCACTTTATATCGATGTATTGCCTCGACTTTTTTGTTACATTAATGAACTGCACCTATAAAATCACATCTGGCTGTTTTTTTTTTTTTTTTTCTATGTCTACGGTCTGATGAAGTCTATGGATTACAGACAAAATGAAGCAGTTATGTTCTCCTGGTTTAAGCTTTTGTTTTGTTTGTTTACTAACACACTCACTTCTTTAAAATGAATAAATAAAAAATAACTCGAACTTTGCCTCAGCAGAAAAGGCTATATGCTTCAATCAGTGGTGTCAAAGTGAGGGAGGATATTAAAACCCTAATGGCAAAGCTACACATTCTGTTAAACTATCCTGTATGATGTATAAGACGATTACCATTCAAGTCAAGATACATTTGTTGGATAGTTACACCACTAAGTCTGTAGGCAGACCTGCAAAGTCTTGTAAGGCATCCCTGTTATGAATGCTCCCAAAACTAGATAAAGACCCAGTTAATACAATGAACAGCACCACGATGGTATTCTCTTAAAACCATGACTTTATTTTCTTTTATAAAAAAAGCAGTAACTTAATTACTAACATACCAGTTCTTATGCTTTCTACATTTATAAGAGCAAAGAATACATTCAAAGCCAAGACATGAGTATGTACTATTTTAACAGAAAACAGAGTCATTGTTTTAAGAGGCTACCAGTGTGGTGGTGTTTGTTGGTTTTAAAATAAAACAAGGGGTAACCTTAAAAAGTGAATATGTTTTTGGATACCAGTTAATACAATGCATTATTGTCCCATCTCTCTATATTATTTATTATGATACATACATCAGTTTGGTCACATTATGCAATCAAAAATAACAAATGTGAAAATGCACTGGCTAAGCATGTATTTAATAACCCGGGCCATGCATTTTCGTTTATGGGCATTGACCATGTGGCTCCCTCTATTAGGGGTGGTCCTACTTCTATTTTACTTGAAATACGTGAATTGTTGTGGCAGATAAAATTAGATTCTTTTAATACACCGGGGCTAAATGAAAGTTGTAATATAGCCCCAGTGTTAAAGTATAAAGCATACCTGAGATGACATTCAGTAAATTGAAAATGTCTCTTAATGAATACTTACCTATTTGGCTTGCCAGCTTCTAGTATTGTCAGTACTGCCCATTTTTACACAAAAAAGCCTTTAATATAAATTATTTTGTGTATAGTCAGTATTTACATTTTCTATTTTTAAGTATTTTTAATGTATATGAACTAGTTAGTCAGATACATTATAAGATTGCATTCTAGGCAGAGTAAGTCTGTGCAGTTAGATTTTTGTAATTCTTAATTTTTAGTTATTTGAATTTCTTTATTGCATCACAAAAGGGTTTTTATTGCCTGAAGTTAGCTAGAGTGAATTGTGTTGTCCCTTTAGAAACATTTCCATATTTTTTATTTGTTATATTATATTTTTTTGATATATTGTCATTATATATTTTTTGTTTTAGATTATTTACATGTTTTATTACGTTTAGAGTGCATAACATATGCTTTTGATGTGCAAAACAATCGTTTATTGCACTTTGAATGCAACTTTAAGGGTAAATGTAACAGCAGGCGAGGTTATTGTGTCTGTCTTTTTAACTAAACTTTTTTAATTAAGTTTACTAATTAAGTAATTAGCAACTCCTATAAAAAGGGAGGTACTTTTTGTATTCTTTTAAAAAATTCCTCTGAAGAAGCCACACTGTGTTTGTGGCGAAAACGCTGCTTTTTACTTGTGCAAAATAATAAAAACGCGTTAAGGAACTTTTGGGCTTGTGTTCTTGGCGGACTGGAGCTTTGTTCGCTCGTTTGTTTCCTGTTTTTTTGGTATATTATTTATTATGATACATACATCAGTTTGGTCACATTGGATCAAAGAGGTGCATTCTAGGCTTGTGCACCCTACTTCAAAATAGAAGCTGTCAGATGTAGTTCCTCAGTGTGTAAACTGCTCAGAAATCAATCACATGCAAGAACACAAATCCTCACTAAAAAGTACACACCACAGCACTCAAATACAGTGCAATTGATTTTATTTTTGTTCCATAGTCTCAGAGATAAATTAGTTTCAGCATGGGGCTTCTTCAATATTTAATCTGTTCATGCCAAAAATAAGCTGCTTTATATAACCTTCTAATGATGACATCATCAAACATTGACCAGCTCATAGTATAAATAAATGTCAGAATAAATATATCACTGCTTAGATGCAGCATGCATTTGTCCCATCCCCCTTTAAATAACCACACCAAACACATAAAGACATTTTACAACCTTTATTAAACTCTATTATACAGAGAACATTATACACATAAAACCAACATTAGTTATCTTCCTCAACAACGATGATCTCAGGGCAGTGTCACCACTCAACCTGGACAAATTTACCTCAGGGCAGTGTACCTACTCACCTTGATGCCTCCTCCACCGGGGCAGCGTACCTACTCACCCACATAAAGAGGCAGCGTACCTACTCACCTCCATACCAAACCATTAACCAATAATCACCATCTTTAGAGGGGGAGCAAAAGAGGACAATCCTGTCCCTCTTCTCTGCCACCAGCCTGGTTGCAGGCTGTTCCCCCTCCTAAACCCTAGCCACAATCATATCCTCTAAAAAGAGTTTCAGATGCAAATTAAAAAGATCCAATCCTACATCATTAAGGTGTACTCCATCCGTTCGATACCAAGACTCATCTCCAGCCCCAAAATCTCTATGGTCAATGGTATGCATCCCCAAAATTCTTAATTGCCTAGCCAGCCTTTGATCAACACACCTTCTGACCTTTTCAATTGCCCTATAACTATATGCAGCCCTCCAACACACACGAGGAACCAACTCTGACTGCACAATTTCCATACCCAGGTACAATGCCTGTAATCTCATCAAATCCTGCAGAATAATGTCCTCTAATTGTTTTTTTAGAAACAATGCCCAAATCATTGCTCCCCAAATGAATGACTAGTATACAAGGACAACCCACCTTCAGTTTAGCCCTCTCAAATTCCTGCAACAACCCATCCCACCTAAGACTCCTAACACCATGCCAAATCACTGACCACCCTAAATGTGATAAACCCAAATTTACCCCATCATCCCTAACTAAAGCACACTTCTCTGCCCAGTGGATATACAAATGCCCCAAGATGATAATGTGCTTCCCTAAAAGAAAAGAAGAAAAAATTAATAATCAGACCACAACTTATCTAACATAAGACAAAAATGCATTTGAAGACCACCTCCCCACTCTTTCAATCAATTCAATGGAACTACCCTCTCTAGCTAAATCTGAGGCCCTACCTATCCTGAACGAGTGAGCTGCAAACCTCTCTGCCAGAAATCCTATGCAACATAAAACCCACCTTACCAAAGTTATAAATCTACTACTCGACACCACCTTCCCATCCACTGAACAAAAAATCAGCTGATCCACACCTTTTCATAAATTCTTTTGCCCACATTACTGGACAAAGGCAAGGATTCTTGTCAATTTTAAGACACCACCAAACATCTCCTACCCAATTGATCGGTCTTACTCGTCCTTAATGCAATAGTTACCTCACCCTCCCCTATAATGACATCCTTCTAACATAACGAGCCTAACAACTCCGAAATATGGAAAGCGCCAAAATATAACCATGTACATAATGCACTCCACATAAAGTAATCCGGAGACCCCCTTTCCAACAAACCTAACCCTTTCAACAAAACTTTCAATATAACCCTTGTAAGCGGCCATCAAATATCCCTACGTTCCACCACCACTCTCCCCAATGCCTCGACATACGCCCTAATGTCCAAGACTTAGTGAAATCCTGCAACCCTGCTACCTTAGCGAAAATGCAAATTGCAGCCAAATCCACCTTAACCATCTGCAAAGCCTTGCCTAGCCCCCAAGCATGAGCTACATATCGCATTAGTAATTCCTCTGACCATACCCCTTCCTCTTCTGGCAACTGCAAAATAAACTGATTAAAATCAGAAAGAGCCCTACCATACACCTTCCTCGTAGAAGGTGCCCAGAAATGCCATATCAACCGCCTGGCTACATCGACCCAAGATTCCACACCTCCTCTGGCAGGATTTCTGGCACCTCTTCCACCCATGGAATCAACCCCCGAAACCTGAAAAACTGAAATCGGGACAAGCTATCAGCAATCTCATTCCTTACGCCAGGCACATGCACTCCTGTAAAAGAAAAATTTATTAAGAGGCTCTGCAAAACCAATTTACATAATACCAACAATAACAAACCCTACTTAGCTGTCTTTTTTGCAATACCCTCATTACAGCTATATTGTCAGAGTAAAAAACTACACATTTGCCCTTCAATTGTTCCTTCCACACCACAGAAGCTGCCCATATAAGCATCATCTCTAGAAAGGCCACATACCGCTTCCATACCTCCTCCCAATCCCACTGCCATTCAGCCGCAACCGACCGACCCCCAAAATAGGCCCCCATGCCAGCACCTCCGGCTATGTCCATAAACAACTGAAGTTCCTCCTGCCCCACCCAGTCTGACTGCCAAAAAGATATCCCATTAAATTGTTGCAAAAACCCATTCCACAACACCAAGTCCTCCCGCACCAGTTGGGTCATCCTAACCCAATGGTGTTTGCTCTGACCTCCTTTCAGCAAATACGCCACTGACATGCAAAAAGCTCACCCTGGATGCACCGCTCAACAGGCAAAATTCAAAAGCCCAAGCAACTCCATAAGTGAATGAATCCGAATCTTATCCTTACCCAACACCAAACGTATAACCGACCTAAACCTCTCTATTTTATTTTCTGGTAAACAAAACGGTCCCTGCTCTGCATCATCTGTTAATCCCAGAAATTCTAATGCTCTTGCCGGACCCTCCATCTTATACTGAGCCAGTGGTACCCCTAACTCCTCACACATAATCGTAAACTCCCACAACCCCACCTGTGCTCCTACCCTTCCTTTGCCCACCAACAAAAAATCATCTAAATAATGCACTGCCTTTTGAGTTCCCACTCTCTGCTGCCAAATCCAATGTAATACTGTACTGAACTTCTCAAAAGTCACACATGCCACTGAACAACCCATTGGCATAGCTTTATAGAAGTAGTACTTATCTCCTACCTGCATCCCCAGTAGTGGTCAGTCCTCACTCCTAATAGGCAACAATTGAAAAGCCTACTCAATGTCAACCTTAACCAACAATGGCTCCCTAAATTCCCTAGTCACTTTCACTGCATCATCTAAGGAAGCATAATGCACTCTAACCTCCTCTTCTGCAATAAAATCATTTACTGAATTCCCTTCTGGATACAACACTGTGAATTCCCCCTCTCACTTCTTCAGCACCAATCCCAAAGGTGACACCCTGTAAGTACTAAAAGATGGCCTGTCAAAAGGACCTAATAACCGCCCCACCCGACATTCTTTCTCCAGTAAAACCTCCAAAATGTCCTCTTTACCTTGAACTGATCATAAATTCTTGCAACCCCCCCCCCACATTGGACTTAATAGGAAACCTCCCCTTGAAATCCTTGTATTATCTCCTCTTTGATGGCCAGACCCGGAAACCGATGAAGCATGCCCCGGAGAATCTCCACTTTAATGGGGAATGGCGCCCCTTCTTCTATTGCCTTTAAAGAACCTGAGTCCAAATCCCCAGGACCCATGAAAATTACCCCTCCCCCGGACCGGTTGAAAGCCTTGTGAGAAGCCTTGCCCACCAAATCCACTCTCGCAACCCATATCATTAGAGTTCCAGGTGGTCAGATCTTGCCAACCACTGCCAATTGCCGAATGACTCCCTTCACATCTTGAACAAATGAGTGCAAATTTGCAGCCCACCCATGAACAGGAGCCACTATTAAATGAACAACACACACCCACTGTTTCTGCCCCACTTAAACCTGGACTGAAGAACTAAAGGCAGTGGCGTCTACACACCTCCAGACTAGTGGTCCAACATAATGCATCAGAGATACTTCAAGTACAACTAACACTGGGTAAAACTGCAATCCAGGTTGTAGCCTGCTATAGATCTCCCACTATGTCCCAAGACTCCCACTGCACATTCCTAAACACATTGGAAAATGTTAGGGTACAACCCAATACCCTTATACTGGGAGACTTTAACTATCCCTCCATTAACTGTGAAAATTACTCATGCACCAACACACTTGCTCAATGTTTTCTGGAATTCATTAATTCCAATGCCCTGGACCAACTCATTCTTACCCCCACCAGGGGTAGAAACATCCTTGACCTGGTCATTATACTAACATGGGTGACCATTGCTCTACACCAGTAATCAACTCCTCCCTGGTCAGATCTGACCACAAGCTAATCACCATGGATATCCACATCCCACCCTCACCCCCCCCCCTCCAAAGGAAACCACCATAAAAAACTTCTCCAAAGCCAATTCTGGGCTTCTAAAAACAGAGGTGTCTAACTTCACGACACCCATGCAAATGGAAAATAGGTACATGACTGCTGAATCATACACCAATGCACTGTATGAGCACATACAAAAGTGCATGGAATGGGCCATACCAAACAGAACCAAGACGGTCTCCTCCAAAAAAAGGAAGCCAATCTGGTGGTTCCCCCACCATAAACAAACTCTACAACAGATGGAAAAAACTGTTGCAGAAAAGGGTGAAGTCCCAAGACTGGAAAACCTCCTTTGTTAACCGCAGCAAAAAACTGAGATCCATCATCAAATCCTCTAAAGCTGGCTATGAAAACAAAATTGTTGCAGATTCTAAACACAACCACAAAGAATTCTATAGTTGTGTCAAGAAACTACATGGCAGTACTCAGATCTGTTCTGAGTTACAGCACAATGGCAGTACATATACAGAACCAACTGATATTGCCAACATATTGGCTGACAGGTACAGTGCCAACTTTACCCCCTTTTCACCCCCTAAAGGGCCTATCACAATACCTGAGGAATACCAAATCCCTATTATCATGGCTACACAGGCAAAAACCACACTGTCCAAAGCTAAGAATACAGCTTCCATGGGAACTGATAATATCCCTGGCTGTGTTCTACATGAATTACAAAGTGAACTGGCACCACACCTAAGTACCCTGTTCAATCACAGCCTCATTTCAGGCTTTATTCCTACTGAATGGCACAATGCTATGGTCATCCCACTCCACAAAGGGGGAGCGACTACAGACCCTGAGAACTACTGCCCCATTAGCTTGATGAGTCTGATATGTAAAGCTATGGAGTGCATCATCATGGACCTTACAAATAAGGACATAAGGAATCTCCAAACTCTGGACTCCACGCAGTATGGGTTTGTGAAGGGCAGATCATGCCTGTTCAACCTGATAGACTTCTTCGAGTCTGTCACCAGAGCTGTGGATGATGGCAAGGTAGTTCACACAGCCTACCTAGATCTTGCCAAGGCCTATGACACCATCCCCCACTCAGAAATCATAGATGGACTCACTAAACTAGGCATAAACCCCTATGTAATAAGATGGATTACCAATTGGCTCACTGATAGACCCACACTGTTAAAGTAGCAGACTCCAAATCTGCCTACTGACTGGTTACAAGTGGTGTCCCACAGGGATCGATCCTAGGTCCTCTCCTGTTTGGCATCTACTTCTCTGAAGTTCAAGTCAACACAAAGGGACTCTGGCTGACCAAGTTCACAGATGATTGCAAACTAGGAGCCATTATTGATTCTCCAACTAATGTAGACATTCTACAAAAAGGCCTCACTGACACTGACTGATGCCAGAACCATGGCCTTAAGCTCAGTGCCACAAAGTGCATTGTCATTCCCTTTGGGAAAATTTGGTGCCCATGAACTACCACATAGGCAGTAGTCCACTAAACACTGAAGGTGTGATAAGAGACCTGGGGACACAGGTTGACAGCAACCTCTGCTTTGATAACCACATTGCCACTGTAGTCAGAAAGTCCTTCTATGTGGCACATCTCATTACAAAAGGTTTCTCATCCAGGAAGAAAGAGGTCATAATCCCTCTCTACTCGTCGCTCATTAGACCTATTATAGAATACAATGCCCTAACATCGTATGTACCTCGATAGACACCTGCAGCAACAGGAAAGGCCACAAAAATACCTCACTAAGAGGATCTTAGGCCTTAGACACATACCCTATACAGACAGACTCAAAAAACTCCGGCTATACTCTATCTCTTATCACCTACTTAGAGGCAATCTCTACTTGACCTACAAAGCCATGTCTGACCCAGAGCTGCTAGATATGCTACACCTAAAGAAATCCCAATCCCTCTGTGCCACACATACCAGGGACCTTAACCTCATTACCACAATAAACAGAACATGCTGGAGACAGAATCCTAACCCAGAGACTTCCCATACTCTGGAACAAACTTCCCATTCATGTCAAGCAGAGCACTTCACTGGCCCTCTTTAAGAGAAATCTTGACAAATGGGTGGGAAATAGGAAGTTCATCCCAGGGATCACTTCAGTGGCCATGCTTGACAGGGGCACTGGGAACTAACTTTGGGAGGTATAATGCCAGGGAATCTTCTTGGGCTATGCTTATATAGGCTCCAAGTCCGTTAGTCTAATACACACCTATGAACCTATGAACATCTTTACACAACAATTGGCCATAAATTAGAATTACAAATGAGTGCATACCAAACAGACATCAAACTTGTTAACAACAGGACAAATGATACCCCTCCTTAAGACTGAACATGTAAAACATCCTAAGAACTATGAAAATAACTTACCTTTTAACAATATACTGATTATATACTAGAAATGATACAGACAGTGTTTATACTCATTTAAAAAATCAGCAATGTCAGTAAAACAAAAAGGTAATACAAGAAAGTCATTTGGAAAAAATGATGATTTGTTGCTAAACAATGGCATAAAAGAGTTGTAAAAATGGAAGAATTAAAGTATGACAAGGATAGATTACAAAAAAGTCATTTGAAAGGATTCCACATTCATGGGTAAGATACACCTATCACTGATCAATTATATTGCAGTGATTATGAAACACTGGCAAACCACTTTATGCTATAACAAAAATGGGTAAATTACTCTCTTAGGGATAAAAATTTAAAGGGGGCTATTCCATACTGATTCTTTGTCACCACTGCTGTTTTGTCTTACTCTTAATCCATTAAGCAGTTTATTTATCAGATTAGGTAATAAAAGGCATTTACAGAACATTGGATATACTTAATACTGAAAAAAGTTGCTGTAGTTTATAAAACTGAATTTGTAGCACACTGAAATTAATTTAATACTATAACAGGTTGCTGACTTTGTATATATGAATAACAGTGTCCAGAGGCTATAGATTTTGAAAGAGATGATGCAGTTTTACAGCAAGGTTGAATATGTTATGGAGGTGAATGAAAGAAATGAAGAAGAGGAATCACTCACTGAAAGAGTGCATTCCAAACAAATTAATCTAGGAAGTATGCAAAATGGACAACCTGAACAGAACTCAACTGTACCAAATAAGAGTGATTTCCCTACTGTAGTAAAAGTAGTTGAAACAGTACCTGCTCAGAGTTCTAAACACATAAAACATAAAATTGAAGTAAAAAAAGAAAAATGCTAGGTAGCAAATATATGTTAAAAATGAAGAGGTAAAACTGAAGATAACATTTTTATGAGACAGTCTTTGCAGAGAGAAAGCAAGCTAGAGGAAAAAAAGAAAGTGAGAGGATGGTGCTCACTCACACTGAATGAAATGGAGCACAACCTAAAGAAAGAAAGAAGAGGAGATGGGAATGTATAATGGAAGACAAACTAACCTTCAGAGTCCTAATGATATTCTGGTTGAGTCAAAGTACAGGAACCCTAAATGCAATAATGGCTGGTGACTTCAAAGCAAGGGAGGGGCTGCAAGAATCAGCTGAATGTCTGGGGCTAACTGGAATGGGGTAGGGCTATACTATGTCAGGTCAAAGACAATTTACTTGTGATCAAACATCAGATCGATTCAGCCAGTTTCATCAGGAGACTGCCTCAGTATCCTCTTTTTCTAGTAGTTTCACTAAGTGTGATAATCAGTGCTGATGAAATGAAGGCCTAGGCAAAGGATTTAGTGGTGCCCCTGCTATCCTATGTCCCTCAGTACCACTCTAGTGCTCCCCAGGTCCTCCTACACCAACCAGACAGATTACTTACATCTTTATTCTTTTTTCATGTTTCATTTTACACTTCAGCTCTTTACTCCATAAGCCGTGTCCATACCTTAATGCTAAAAGCTGTGGTTAAACTTCTTTACAATGTTAGAACTATTAGCCACACAAATATCTTCAAAAAAGCACTGAAAGATACCCTATTAAACTCATGAATCTGTTCCTGCCAGGACCCTACATAAACACACCCCTTTCCTACCTAATACCATGTTAACACATCTGCTAATATTCCCCCTAAAGTTTGATTACTTTTGTATAAATGTAAATGTGCCTATGTCACAAGTGATAATTCAATAAAGGTGTTTTAAAAAAAAAAGAACACTCATCCATTGTTGAATAAAGACCTGCTTAAATCCTGTAAAATACAAATATATTTCCCTTAAATACTAACTTACCACTCTCCACATCATATGCTTCTTATGTGTAATAATGCTCTATATCTAATTGCTCATCTATTCTTACTAATTTTAAAATGTTTTCATTGTACAGTCCCTTACCTCAAACATGATGTAGTTTTTACTTCCTTAATTGTTCCACTGTTTTGCATCTTTGCTTACATAACTAAGTGATATTGTAAAATTCCCCAAAACAGGCAGAAGATAGCTCAATATGCAGCTAAATCCAAAAAACTTGATGAACCAGCAATTAATCATACCAAAAAAACTTTATTGCAGAGAAAGAAAGTTAGCGCTTTCATGGTAGTACCATACCAAATCTTCAGACAAGCATGAATGGGGACAGAATAACTTATATGCAAATGACATCATCTCAAACAGCTTAACAGCCAATAGAGCAAACATTCATGCAGCCACATTCTCAGCTTAAAGGCATATAAAGTAGATAATATTTACTAGCATAAAATCTGATAAAAAATAAAAAATAATAAAAACATTTGCACAAATAAATAAAACATGAAAGATATTCATAAAAATGTAAACAAACAGCAAAACACCCTGGAGCTGTTTATTCCTTAATACAGGCTTAATGGGGACATGATCATTCAACCCCATAACTAGGTGTGCCCCCAACCTCAAGATCCACTCTAACTCGACCACCTCAGTACGAGTCACTATATCACCTCCTCACAGACCTGGGCTGATCACACATAATACCTGGAAGACAAAGTTGTGCTCAGGGCCAGTAAACAAAACATGTTTCGCTAAGGCACTAAAATCATATTGCTTCTTCATGCAATACACATGATCCCTAATTCTTTCTTTTAAGCTCCTGTTCACCTTACCAACATAGAATTTATAACAGCACTGACAATGTGCTAAATATACCACATTCCTGGTGGAGCAATTAGCAGATGCCCTCAACTTCCACAAGTAGCCCGTGACAGGGTGCCTAAAGAACCTAGACTCCTCTATAAACTGGCAAAAATTGCATTTATGACATTTAGATGTACCCATCAAAACCTGGGATCCAGACATAACATGTCTGGGAAAACATAACTGTCACCTTAAATTACTGTGGTTCTTATATACAAATCTAGGACCATCTGCTAATATATCAGAACATCTGCTGTCAGTCTGTAAAATATGCCAGTTCCTGGTAACTATATCTTTCACCATATTTACACCATGGGAAAATTTCAAAACAATGGGAGGACAACAATACCTACAAGGTGATCTAATTGACTGCCTATACAGAGCAGAAAAATACGGACCCACTCTATTCTCACACTCGTTGGTTATTCTGGCACAAGCTTAATCAACTTCAACTTGGGTGTAACCCCTGATGGCAACCTCTTTCTTCAAATCTGACAAACTTCCTTCAAAAGACAAAGCGAAAAACCACCAGCTGGAGACAAAATAAATTTATTTTGTACAAGAACAAGAAACGAACTTCGAAATTTACAAGAACACAAATAAAAATAATGTAAGCACTTTCATTTAATTAATATTAAACTTCATCAGACAATGTTTTAAAAATCATCACTTCCTTTTATAATCTCCTGTAATTCAAAAAAACCCCGCCATATGGCTCCTGAAACCTCGCGCATGCCTAATGATACTATAAGGGAAGACAGAATCAAAAATGATTCTCTTTATATTACATCTATTTAAACTTTATGGTCATAAAATTACTGATTAATCATCAGTTTTATTTTACAGTTATTGACCATGTAGAAATCGAAGATAAACGTCCTTGGGGCTTATTTTTAGAACAAAAAGAGTTACAATGGCAAATTAAAGTACAAGCGGATACATGGCCAGGAATTAATGAACGTAGTTCAATAGCCCCAATTTTAAAACTTAAGGCATTAAATAGAAAGAAAATCAAAGATTAATTTAAATTATATTTATATTTTTATTTATTTTTTTATATATATTATAAAAATTGTTAATTTATTATTATTTATTATCCATAATTAATATATAATTCTTATATAGAAAATGTCAATAGTACTATTAGAATTTAAAACTATTTCGTGAGGCTGGCATATATTAATTTATTAATATATTAATATATTAACTGATTTTTGAGATATTTATATATATATATATATATATATATATATATATATATATATATATATATATATATTTGCAATTTTAAGAATTTTTTTAATTAAATAATAATTGATTGTTTCCATAGTTAATTATAATAAAATCTGGATATTTGATTCATAATGGAGGTGTAATTTTATAACCATAAAGTTTAAATAGATTTAATATAAACAGAATAATTTTTGATTCTGTCTTCCCTTATAGTATCATTAGGCATGCGCGAGGTTTCAGGAGCCATATGGCAGGGTTTTTTGAATTGCAGGAGATTATAAAAGGAAGTGACAATTTTTAAAACACTGTCTGATGAAGTTTAATATTAATTAAATGAAAGTTCTTACATTATTTTTATTTGTGTTCTTGTAAATTTCGAAGTTAGTTTCTTGTTCTTGTACAAAATAAATTTATTTCGTCTCCAGCTGGTGGCTTTTCGCTTTGTTGTTGAGTACATAGTTTGTTCGTTCTTTTGAGTCAAAGCTTCCTTCAAAGTCAGAAGTAGTACATGACAACCTCGAGACCCTGAAGGCTTGACCTCTCACAATATTCCCAAATATATGTCATGGATGCATACTCCATCTATGGAGATATGACGGTCTATAACAGTCCTTCCAATGCATCCTGGTCAGCATTTTGTCATTCTCCAGCTGGATGTTCATATCCAAAAAATCAACAGTGACTTGGGAGCAAGTGAGGGTAAATTTCAAAAAATTACTACTATTATTTAAAGAATAAAAAAACAAGTCAAGCTCTTGTTTGTTGCCTTTCCAACCAATAAACATGACATCAACAAAACGTCTGTATATGGCAATATGACCTCTATGTTGTCCAAATACATGATGGAATTCCCATTCTGACATCACCAAATTGGTGTAAGAATTAGCGCAGCTGATTCCCATAGCCACACCAGATTGTTGCCAATAATATTTATCCTGAAACATAAAGATATTGTCTTCTTTGACCAGCTCTAGAAGCATGCACAGGAAGTCAATATGCTTCATGTCAAATTTATTACTCCTAGCCAAAACTGCCCTGACCATACTAATGCCTTCCTGGTTAGGAATGCATGTAAACTGGGATACAACATCTATTGTCACTAAAAATTGAATATCCGACACATCCCCCTCACTGGTCACATTATATAAATCTCTCAAAAAGTTTTCAGTATCTTTCAGTACGACTTCACTCATATCAAGAGCTATTCAAAGTTGTTTGTCCAAATAAATGGACATAGCCTGAGTCAACCAACCACTCCCAGCTGCAATTGGTCTAAACTGTGGGAGTGTAGGGTGTTTGTGGATCTTGGGTAAGCCATGAATCTGAGGAACAATAGAAAATTCAGTAATAAAGTAATCAAATAATTCCTTGGTAAGTAAACCTAGATTAAAGCTCTCAAGTAAACAATTATCTATTCTGTTCTTCATCACATTCACAGTATCAGCATCCACACAAATATATGTATTAGTATCAGACAACATTTGATTCATCATATCATAATAATATCCATAATCTAAAATCACTACACGTCTGCCTTTCTCTGCCGGGTGGATAGCTATATTTTCATTCTTAATCAAATCATTCAAGGCTTTTCTGTTCAAGTTTAGTCAGATTATTACTTGCCATCTGTATTCTATTAATGACTTGATATAGTTCTTTCTCACAAACTCAGAGGAAGACATTAAGTGCTGGTGTAAAAGCTGGTGTAAAAACACTGGGTTTCCTAAAAACCTTAAATTCAGTATCCTGCCTCTCAGAAATATTAGGTCCATCATCAAAAAACATATGTAAAGACTAATTATGTGCAAACAAATGTAAATTAATCATACAGTCAACAAAATCCACATTAGCTGTGGGTATAAATGATAACCCTTTTGACAATACTGACAATTCATGCTGTGTTAAAACATGTCTGGAAATATTCCAAACTAAGTTGTGGTTCCCATCCCCCACATCTTTTTCAAGGAGCGGTTCTGTTGGACAGAAGGGGTTTTTTTGCGTTTCTGTCCTTTCTGTGTTTTGTTGTCAAAAGAGTATTTCCTCCCCGTACGAATGGGGCGGGGCAGAATCAGAAAATCCAGCTGAGACTGTGGGGGCAGTATCTTCCTTCTAACCACTGGACCCAAGTCATTGTGGGTAGCTGGTTCAGTACTTTTGGTACCACCAGGACAGTCCATTATTGGTGTGGAATACACCATACTCTGAGGCTCTGGTGAAGTCACTTCAGTGCATAAATTCCCACTTATGTTCATGGTTTCAGGGGGCTCAACAATAGCCCCCTGCACAGGGGATAAACCTGAAGTAGATGATGCCAAAATCTGTTTCTTTGCCCCCTCAGTAGGAACAGAAGAATCTCTTTTATCAGTACGATTAGCAGTATGCTGTGTTCTAGGCAATGCAGAGACGTGCTGGTTATAAAAAATCATTCATGTCCCAAACTAGCTTTTTCTTCTTCACATTTAGGAGACATTGTTCATATGCATTCACTTTTTCTATGATGTCATTAAGAAAAATATCTGAAGCATCCAGTCTCAAACATTGTGTCAGCTCACACTGCTCTTCTCTAATCTGTTTGGCTAATTCAGCCTCAACAGGTGAGAAGTACTCGATCAAAAGTTTCAAATAGGCACAACCCATGTCCAAATTGATCTTCTGCCAACAGGCCAAGATATGTTCCCATATGTCGGCATGTTCAAGACACGCAGGCCTCTGGGTATAACATGATGTTCCAAACAAGCCTCAAGATGAAATCATTGGCATTGTAACCTTTTAAACTTGTATAAATTATTCTCTAAATTGTTTCTCACCTCACAAACCTTATTGTCCATGGTACACACAGCATTCTGATCAGTGTCCAGTCGCAAATCTCCCATGCACAGAGGATTTTGTTGAATATTCAAAAAAAATTATGTAGTCTGTTCATTACAGGCAGATTTCCCAAATCTGAACTGTCTTCCGCCATAACTGCAAAGAGTATGAACAACAAAAACAAACCTAACTGCAGCAACCAAATGAAACTGTAAAACTGTAAAATTCCCCAAAGCAGGCAGAAGACAGCTCGATATGCAGCTAAATCCAAAAACTTGATGAACCAGCAAGTAATCATACCAAAAAAACTTTATTGCAGAGAAAGAAAGTTAGCACTTTCATGGTAATACCATACCACATCTTCAGACAAGCATGAATGGGGACAGAATAACTTATATGCAAATGACATCATCTCAAACAGCTTAACAGCCAGTAGAACAAACATTCATGCAGCCACATTCTAAGCTTAAAGGCATATAAAGTAGATAATATTTACTAGAATAAAATATGATAAAAAAATAAAAAAAATAATAAAAACATTAGCACAAATAAATAAAATATGAAAGATATTCATAAAAATGTAAACAAACAACAATAAAACACCCTACAGCCATTTATTCTTTAATACAGGCTTAATGGGGACATGATCATTCAACCACCATAACTAGGTGTGCCCCCAACCTCAAGATCCACTTTAACTCGACCACCTCAGTATGAGTCACTATATCATCACCTCGCAGACCTGGGCTGATCACACATAATACCTGGAAGACAAAGTTGTGTTCAGGGCCAGTAGACAAAACATGTTTTGCTAAGGCACTAAAATCATATTGCTTCTTCATGCAATACACATGGTCCCTAATTCTTTCTTTTAAACTCCTGTTCGTCTTACCAAAGTAGAATTTATAATAGCACTGACAATGTGCTAAATAAACCACATTCCTGGTGGAGCAATCAGCAGATGCCCTCAACTTCTACAAGTAGCCCATGACAGGGTGCCTAAGAACCTAGACTCATCTTTAAACTGACAAAAATTGCATTTATGACATTTAGATGTACTGGGATCCAGACATAACATGTCTGGGAAAACATAACTGTTGCCTTAAATTACTGTGGTTCTTATATACAAATCTAGGGCCATCTGCTAATATATCGGAACATCTGCTGTCAATCTGTAAACTATGCCAGTTCCTGGTAATTATATCTTTCACCATATTTACACCATGGGAAAATTTCAAAACAATGGGAGTACAACAATACCCTATGAGGTAATCTGATTGATTGCCTATACAGAGCAGAAAAATATGGACACGCTCTACTCTCACACTCGTTGGTTATTCTGGCACAGGCTTGATCAACTTCAACTTGGGTGTAACCCCTGATGGCAAACTCTTTCTTCAAATCTGACAAATGTTCTTCAAAGTCAGAAGTAGTGCATGACAACCTCGAGACTCTGAAGGCTTGACCTCTCACAATGTTCCCAAATATATGTTGTGGATGCATACTCTACCAATTGAATTATGATGGTCTATAACAGTCCTTCCTATGCATCCTGGTCAGCATTTTGCCATTCTCCAGCTAAAATCAAGAGTGACTTGGGAACAAGTGAGGGTAAATTTAAAAAAAATTACTACTATTATTTAAAGAATGAAAAAAAACAAGTAAAGTTCTTGCTTGTTGCCTTTCCAACCAATAAACATGTCATCAACAAAACATCTATATATGGCCATATGACCTCTATGTTGTCCCAATGCATGATGGAATTCTCATTCTGACATCACCAAATTGGCGTAAGAATTAGTGCAGCTGGTCCCCATAGCCATGCCAGATTGTTGTCAGTAACATTTATCCTGAAACATAAATGTATTGTGTTCAAGGACCAGCTCTAGAAGCATGCACAG
>NC_056728.1:920564091-920599091 GCF_019279795.1 Protopterus annectens
CACCTCTGAAGAAAACAATTTTTGGCTAAGTGGCAGTGGTCATTTAACATATTAGAAAAAAGTAAATGGTTTAAATTACAGGGTAAAAAAATTGTAAAAGAAGACCAGAAGAGATACACAATGTCAAAGTCATGAAACCACATAAAGAAGCATAGACCTCTGTGGTTTACTAGCAGAAACTAATAGGGCTGGAGAAAAATATTATCTTTGAACTTGGCAGAATACATATTACTTAAACAACAGAAACAAGAAATATGGTAGTTTCTGTTAAGAAATAAATGTGTTCACAGCTAACTGATAGAACAGACTTGAATTAACTGAAACTATTTCCAGTGGAGGCTGGTGACTTCAAATTAAAGGAGGGCTGCAGGAGACAGCTGAATGGGTGGGGCCAATGGGAAGGGGTGTGGTCAACTAGAAAGGGGTGGAGCTATTCTCAAAACCACAACAACTGGAGCTTTAATTAAATACGCTGCCCTGGGTGCCAAACAGTCATTATGAGAGTCCAATCAAGACTAAATGAAGTGTAGAAGAAAAGAATATTTCAATGCATTGGCTACATGACAACTTACTTAATATCCAGATGGAAACAGGTTGTGAGGCATGAAAAAATAAAGTACTTTTTAAATACATTACTGGAATGCCAGTCAAAATCAAGTATAAAAAAACAAGCAGCACTCACCTCAAACTACTACTCCTTGCACTGCAGTTCTAATTATAATTTATATTCAGCTTTATAAAATTACCAAGCAACATGCTGAAAGTAGCAATCTCTGTGATACCCCCACTTGTAAAAATGTTTCTTATCCAAAAAAGACCTGCTGCCTGACACAACTATCTACTTGTTTCATGGGGAAGACATGATCAAAGTAAAAAATGAACAGCAAACAAGAAACAAGCTCAAGATAAATTGCTTAAAGGATTCCTGCACAAGTTATGGACCCCACATGATAGACTGGCATTCTGTTTAGTTTACGGGTAAGCCTGCAAAGATGACTGCAAGTCTCCAACAAAAGATGACAGCAAGTCTCCAATAAATGTAATGAGCTTCTGAAAATACTGTAATCCTGTCCTTTTATTACAAATACTGTCATATGCATTTCAATACCCAAGGCTTATACATTATCTAGTTATGTAAATATTCTCTGAATGGCAACAACGAAAAGGCTTTCAATGCTGGTAATTCTTTAACAATATGCTTATTAAAGCTTACTTGCATCTTACAATCTCCCGACAAGCTTACCTGATACTCATTAAATCATTGCTACTTAAACATAGCAACAGGGCACTGTGACAGCATGCATTTCCTGAATAATAAGAAGCATAAATCAACAGTATAAAAATCTGACAGAAAACTAGAACATTCTGCAAAATCAAGGACAGATGAAAATCGATGGTCGTACTTGTGGTCTACCTTGGATGGGGGAATACTCTGCACACTTACACTGCATAACTGCTCCTTGCCTTCCTTGGACACATCCAGAGCCACTGCAATGGGGAGTGGGGTGCAACAAGTATGTCATAATTTGAAATGTCTCTGGCTTACAGTGATGGCTCTGACACTCATACCTCTCAACTTCAGAGCAAGAAATCTGGACAAAGCCATACATAGAACTAGAAGTGGGACACGGGTCCAAAAATAAGGACAATTTTTAAATATTGCTCTTATTAACTTAGATAATAGAACAGCAGTAGATCTTGCATTAGTACAAATTTTCTGAAGGGTATGAAATCTGAAACTCAAATGTCTGCCATTATTTTCTAACTTCAGTCTTTAATGACTTGCCACTAATTTGCTAGAAAACCACAATTTAATGAAAAAACAGACCAAAAATGTGATTCAAAAATATAAAGTTGCCACACAATACAGCTGGGAGCCTGTCAAAAAAGGGATATCTTTTTAATATTAACACTGTTAACTTGAGCAGCTAACAAAATAAGAGCATCTACATGCATTTCTGAGATAAAAGTAATCTATAACTCTGATCATTACAGTTATATATAATTGTAAACCCTCCAAATTGTCTTCCAAAATTGCATTTTGAGGAGGGATTATTAGGGGAGAGCAACATTTTGAGCCAAAATTGGGGACAATTGAGAGGTTTGGATATTCCTAATTCTACAAAGCAATTTGCACGTACCTCTCAACCTCTTAATGCAGGAAATCTGGACAAGGCCAAATATATTGGGGGAACACACAAACACTACTAAAATTGCTCTTGTATAAACTTAAGACAGTTGATAGAATAACAGGTCTTGCATTAGCATTCATTTTTCTGAAGGTTATGATGTCTGAAACTCAATGTCTGCCATTTAGTGACTTCATTCCTAAATGATTTGCTAGAAAACCACACATTTTATGAGGAACAAACCAAAAATAAGAAGCAAATATCTATTCATTCTGCAAAAATTTGGACAACTGAGAGGTATAGTTCAACCGGGGCTGTCTGAGTTTGCTACCCTTCCCCCCCCTCACAAAATCATGGTCGAATGGAGCCCCCCCCCTGCAGCCATTCCTTGGTTATTTTGCCCCATTTACCATAAACACTGTAATGTGCATACTGCTTCACTTCTGCAATGATTTAGATTTCATTTGAAAGTTTTATTTTGCATTTTACAGCACAAACCCTAATAGATATCTGTTAAACAAACAAAGCAATGCAGTCTCACAATGAAAATAGACTTAGCATTAAAACTTCTCTGCCCTGAAACAAAATGCATGCACCAATGACAAAACTGACCAATTTAGAACATTTCCATCATAAAACGTCTACTCAACCTTATATAGTCCACCAGTATCAGTAAATATACCCAATCTCTGAAGTAGTAAAATCCACATTAAAGAAATCTGTAACTAATAAAGAGGTTGCTGCTAGCAAACAACTTTATATGTCATTGTTTCATCTACAAATAAAGTGCCTGTTGCCCTTGAAGAATAAATTGTCTATGTTGCATGCATTAAAACAATGATAAGCTAGTAATACTGCAATAGGGAATGGATAGCAAACTGATAACAAATTCATAGTTACTAGGTATCTTTGCCAAAAAGGACTGTAGTATCCACCCCCTTTACAACACAGTACAGTATCAGCAATGCATCTACCTACTATGGAAGTAGAACCCACAGCCTTCTGCATCAAAAGCAAGTACACTACTTGTTGTGCTAACAATGCAAGCAGACTTAGAATAAGCAGCACTAAACTTTTGTTCCCCTGCAGCTCTCAGCTCCTTGTAAAATCTAATCGACACTCAGCTGTATCTCTGAACTTTGCAGCACAAGATATCTGGAAAAAGCCAAAATGTATTGGGCGGGGGAGAAAAGGCCAAAAATCAGGGACACATTTTAAACATTGCTTGTATGATGTTGGAAAGTTGCTAGGGTAAAATGCTGTGTTACCACCATACATTTCACTGCCATGTCTTGAACCCAGGGGACCCTGTGCAAAACAGTCAGAATAACATACCACTATGCCAAATCAGCTGAGGAAGACAAACTTAAATGGCTATTATTTAGTGAATTCAGTTCTCACCATAGCTGTCAACCTCTTAGCAAAAAACACCTGAAAAAAGCCAATAATGTGGGAATACAGCTGCCAAACATATTCAGTGAATTCAGTTCTCACTACAGCTCTCAGCCTTAGCACAAAATACCTGGACGAGGCCAATAATGGGGGAATACAGTCCCAAAAATATGGGCAAATTTCAAATATCCATGTTATAAACTTAGACAATTGATAGAATAAAAGGTTTTGTTTTACCATGTACTTTCTGAAGAATATGAAGTCTGAAATTCAAATGCCTGTTATTTTTAAACATTTGTTAACCAGGAAACTAGTCTGACTTGGAACAAAACAAAGCCAAATTTCAGCAGAGCGAAACACTCCAGACACATCTTTGTGAGGGATGGGAGGACATGCAGACTCCACACAGAAGGCACCCCAGCCAAGAATCAAACCAGAGAACCTGTAGCTGTCAGGCAACAATGCTGCCAGTGCACCACTGCACTACAAATCTTTGCAAGCAAATATGAAGATACAGAAACCACAGATTTTATGAGGAACAGAACAAATATGAGGCAAAAATCTGCAACTTGTTTACAAATAGTGGTGGGTAGGGAATTCAGGTCCTTGCCACCTGCATCCAAGGTACAGGGTTCAAGCCTAAGTATTTCTACCCACCACTATGTGTTAACAAGGGCCTTTTACACACACTCACACTCCATTTCGGTACTCGTTAAAAAAGAAATATATATTTTTAAAGTTTATGTTTCACGTTATGTATTTCTTTTATTTCTAGGTGGGAGGGCTGTAGTCCTGCAGACTGATAGCACGAGCCGCCCCTGACTATTTCACAGAAAATGTTAATGTAAAAAATGTACAGAATGCCAGAGTTGTGGTGAAAAGCTGTGTAACAGAAGGCACAAAACATGCCTAAGAGGGGAGTGACAGACATACCTCTCAACTGCACTGATTTTTGCAGAATGTCTAGATTTTTGCCTCATGTTTTTGGTCCATTTTTGCATAAAATTGTGGTTTTCTGGCAAATTATTGGCAAGTCATTACAGACTGAAGACAGAAAATAATGATAGACATTTGAGTTTCAGACTTCATAACCTTCAGAAAATTCATAGTAAATCAAAACCTGCTATCCTATCAACTTTCTAAGTTTGTAAGAGCAATATTTAAATACTTTCCCTATTTTGGGTCTTTGTTCTGCCATTATATATGGCTGTGTCCAGATTACTTGCGCTAATAGGTTGAGAGGTATGTGTCTGAGAAGTTAAACACTTCAGTGGAACATCCCGGTAGTATTATTTACAAATCTTTATGGGCAATCAAATTCTGTAATGATTTTAGAAAGCCAAACAGCATTTTAAAATATAATAGTTATCCAGTTATTATGGTGAATGAACTCATAGAAAGGTAAGGAGTGCAACAGGCAAGTTTCTTGACTACACTGGATGTGTGAAAGGGATACTGGCAGATCCCGTCTAACATCTGAAGCCAAAGCAAAAAACAGTTGTTTCAAAACCAGGTGTTTACTCCAGTATACTTCCAATATATGGTTCTTCTTTTGGGATTCATGCTTCCTCTGCAACCTTCACAGATTTATTGACAGAGTCCTTAAACCACATGCCAGGTCTGCTGCTACTGTTTACCTACATAATACAACAATGAATTTAGAAGAACAATGAGTGTCATTCAGCTAAGAATAGGGGTACTATTAGGCCCAGAAAGAAAGATATGAACCTGTAAGAAACTGGCCTATCCCTGGCACTAAGAGTCAAGTGAGGGCATTCTTGTACTAAGTGATACCAACAAAGATATATTTTCCACTCTGATTCTACACATAATCAAACTTCCAAAATTTCAAACACTATAAGTTCGAACTTGGAAGATCGAAATGTGATAACACTGAAACATCAAAACAGTAATTTTTTTTCCCAGGGAAAAAACTCACTGTTCTGAAAAACACACACACAACACAAGCACACCAAAAACCTTATAAACCTACACTAAACCTTACATACACAACTATCTATAAACTAACCTTAACACAAACCCTAACCCTAAGGTCCATCACTATTGCACACTTATCTTACCCGTACCCTAACCCTAAGGTCTATCACTATCACACACATACCTTACCTGCACCCTAACCCTAAAGTCAGTCACTATCGCCCACTTACCTTATCCACACCCTAACCCCAACGTCCATCACAATCGCACACTTACCTTAATCCGTTCTGTAACTTTCCCCAGTGTTAATGACTGAATAGAAAACAGGATGGGAACACAGATTACATACATGGGAATTCTCCTTGCAGCCTTTCAAGTTCATGATTAAACACAAACTAGGCTCAGCTCAAAGTAATGTAGATAACCTGTCTTGGGCTCATGGTCCAGCTACTGGTCCTGAAAATGAGTATTCCGAGACAGGGGGTAAATGTATCATGGTGTGGTGCTTCTCAAAAGAATGGTGTCTCAAAATGATCTAAATAAAACTACTGCTTTCAATAGGTAGCTACAAAGGAATAGAGATAGAAAAGAGCTTATCTGGAACCTATGTTCAGTCAACATCAGTTCCTTCCCAAGAAAAGAATCACTAGACATTGTTGACACATTGTGTCCATTTGTTTGTGGAGCTCTTAAAAAAAGAAGGTACTCCACATGATTTTCTTTGAATATCAAAACAGGACATTAATTTGGGTACCTATGGGGACTTGTGGTAGTTTTAAATGACAGAATTTATAAAGTGAACAATGGGAGAGAGGATGTGGTTCTGTCATTTTGGTGCATGTAATTATAGTAGTAGTCGGTCATTTCAATGAGGATGGAGTTCATGTTGGCAGCAGAATGAGGAAGTGTGAAATAGTCAGGCATAGGATGTATTGGAAGCATGCAGACAAGTTTGTGCAATATGAGTGAAGAAATTAGGCAAGCATAGGAAGAGAAGTAGAAGTGATTGGCAAGATGCTGGGTAAAGTGGATGCAAATTTTCAAGGGTAGGTTAAAATTAGGAGACAGTGGTAGGAATATAGATGGAATGAGTGTGTACCTATAGACAGGAGTAATAGTGAAGTGTGGTAAGTGAGGTCATCTGTTGTCCTCACTATCAAAGACAAGTCAACAGTGGAATCTAGCAGTAAACTTGGTTAAGGTACCTTAGTGCGAAAAAGACCATTATTGCTGGGGCTACGTATGTGGATGTACATGACTGGCACATTATGTGATGAGAAGTATGAGGGTTAATAATGCTGTATGCCATTAGCTGTTTTATTTGTTTGATCATACTATTTTGTTGGATTGTTTACAGTATGGTTGTGAATTTTTACTGCATCGATCTAATTGTAAGTCAAATGCAAATGTCTCTCATTGGTCATGTGAAGAAAGTTTTGATTATATCCAATAAATGCATTAGAATTCTAATGAAGACCAATGGGATGGACATTTGTATTTGACTTCACAATTGGACCTTGCAAAAATTAATGACAAATTAGAGATGTGAAAGAAATAGCAATAGTAAATAATGAGATATAAACAGAGTCGTCATGGAGTCTCTGTTGTAATTGACTGGATAATTACTAAAAAGTTTTAGTTAGCATGAAGATGATTTATTAAAATTTATTGAGAATTGAATTCTGATCTAGAAATGTAAAATTTATTAAAAGTGGATTGCTATAACAAATATAAATATATGATAGACGTGGAAAATCTCAGCGTGATTATTTATCGGACATTCACAAACGTTTTCAAGCATGGCAAAGGAAATGTTTGGGTAATAGTATTGTTGCTAAATGGAATGTCAGAGAAATAAGTTGTATTGTGCATTTTAATATAGAGCACATAATGCTCTGCAGTGCGGCAGCATTGCATTTCTACATGAGTAGATGGTGAAGTTGATTGGATGCTACACAGCACCCTTGACCAATAATGGAAGTTTTGGTTTTACCCAATGAACACGTCCAATACCTAAAAATGACCAATGGGGTGAATGTTTTTTGTGAACTCACAATTGGACTTTGAATATAACATCAGCAATCTAGAGATAAGCAAGTAACAGTAATTGGAAGTAATGAGAAATAAATAATATACTATGGAATTTGAATGAACAGTTGTATAAACAGAGATAGAAATGACACAGTATCCTCTGAATAAGGATTGTATGTTTGCGCAGCATTGGGTCAATTGAATAGAAATAAATTAAGGGAGCTGATTGACCAGAGGCAAATATAGTAGATAAATACAATTGGATAACAGACGATCTTATTACAACTAAGGATCACTTAACCTTTTATATGCAAATTAAAGAAAGAAACCTTCTAATATGATTGGACATATAAAGGATGAGAATATTTTCTGACTGGGTGGCATTACATTAAATATTTTATTGTGATTTTATGAATTTGATCTGATGAAGGGTTGCAAGAACCCAGAAGCGCTTATTCATTTTTATTATTTGTCCATGACATTGCATACAAATCTGGCCAGACTTAAGGGTATGTAATTGTCTGGGTCTGTGGAGGGTCATCCCTAGTTCTGTGGAATTATTGTAGCTGTTCTCCATTAACCTAAAGCAAAACCTATATGGAGGCTGAGAGCGAATAGTGTTGTTAAGGGTGTGGCTAAACTGTGCTTCTGGTTTTTAAGATACATAGAGGGATTTTGTATCAATGCAGTACAGTATGCTCAGGTTTTGATAGCACTTTTAGGACTTGGTCTGCTGTCATAGCTGGAGTGAGCCAGTTTTGGGTATATCTTGAGGGACAGATGGAAGAGAGAGGCAGAAAGAGAGAGGTAAAGTGTAAGCTAAGTTTATCGGCCAGTAGGTTCACTAAATCTTATCCTAGGTATAGGTAACATCATTAACAATCAACTCAGTGCATTGCTGTATTGTGCTTTTGAGATTACGATCATAATTAAAATATATCTTTTGATTGTCTTCCGCTTGGGTAGTTATTTTATCCACAAACTTGACTTTGACGGATTTTATTAGGATACTGGGTTGTTTATTTCAGTGACAAGAGATCTAACATTCTGGGAATTACTCTCCTTACTTTTGGTCAAAATTATTTTCTTTTATTATAAAGCTTGTTAATATTATGCACTTGTTCCTGTGGGGTACAGCTGCATCTATGCAGGGGTTTTCATGCTGGTACAGTGTGGCAGTGTACATTTCTTCATATTTACTGGAGTTAACTGAGTTTGGTGGGGATTTGGAGCACAAAAATGTATCACTTAGGAGAATTAGTTTGTGTTAAGAAATCTGTAAATGTACCTTGGGTGTAAGGGATCTTTGGTCTGAGTTTTATTGTGAAGGAGTCTGCTTTATGGTCAGATATAACAAGTGATGAAGATATGCAAGGGATGGTGCAAGATGCTCCCATATTAGTAAGAACAAGATATGAGATTATGAGATATTATTCCCCCTAGCAGGCACTCTGACTAATTGTTCCAGGATATTTGTATTGACAAAGTCCAGGATTCTCTGTGCTTGTGTACTAGGGGTGGTGTAGGTTTCCCAGTCTATAGTTGGATAGTTTATATCACCTAGGGAAATGGTATTGGGTTTAATGCTGAGTGTCTAGTTCCTGTAGATAGGCTTTCTGATTTTCTTTTGTCATAGAAGGAGTACTATAGCTAGCTAATGTATGGTATGGGACCGTTCTGATGGTTATTTGGACAGGAAGAAGCTCTAGTGCATCTTGCATTTTAGACACACACACACACACACACACACACACACACACACACACACACACACACACACACACACACACACACACACACACACACACACACACAGACACACAGACACACACACACACACACAAACACACACACACACACAAACACACACACGCACACACGCACACACACACACACACAGACACACAGACACACACACAGATACACGCACACACGCACACTCGCACACACACACACAGACACACACACACACACACACAGACACACACACACACACCTTTACAGAACTTTAGTGCTTTCACAGACATTCTTATTTCACTCCTTTGCCTAGAAGTACATAAAAATAAAGAAACTATTCACCGCCATTATAAATGGTGAAAACTGACAGCTATCAGCTGCATCACTATTTTCCTTTACTGGTTAATATTATAATATAACTTAAATGCATTTACCAATTCACTTCAAGTCGATAAGGGTTAGGGTTACAGCAGACGTTCCAAACCTTTCTGTTACTAGGAAAATGATTCTACAGCCTCAGAAAACAAGGCACAGGACGAATGTACTTAAAACATACAGAAAATGTATTTTTGGAAAAGGGGGTCCAAGACAGAAAGAGTGAGCCAGGGTATGAAATCAAGTTCTGGATGACATAAATTGTATAGATGGAAGGAATAATACCTCGGCACAGTGGAAAAATGGAAATAATGATATGTTGTCCCATGCCAAGAGTAAGGCTAGGCAGACTACAATTATACATAGTACCACAGGTTCAATAATTCAAAGGTGAATACCAGGCTGACTCTTCTGATGGGCCATTTTATGCCTAGCCAATAACCCAAAGTCAGAATCAAATCCTGTACTTTCTGTCCATGAGGTGAAAACCTTTACCATGATGTCAAACCCATCCCCTGGTAACTCTGGGCCAGCTATCCCTATGAAGGGATGGTTATGACACAGAGGATTTGGGCACTAGGGTCATTAAAGATGAGATTGAGATAGACAGTTTTGTTCACTTTCATCATTCATACACAAGTGTTACAGAAGGTCAGTGTTTACCTGCCATTTGCAGCATCAAGGTATGTATATCTTCATATAGTGAATGTCTGCATATAAATTTGAAATGTTTTTCATCAGATATTTCATTAATATCAGCAGTAACACCACAGGAGCAGGGATCACATGGTAAGTGTGAATATCATACCTGCAATACTAATTCATATGTATAAAACAGCATACATTACTCAGATAATTATGTATTTTCTCACAGGCCACACAATTATACTATTTCTCGCATAGTCATAATGCAGCCTCAGGACTGTAGCATGCAGTTGCAAGTATACCAGGAGAGCTCCATCTTCCCCAAACAGCTTGATAACCCCTAATTAGCTTGATAACTCCTAGAAATGCTTCATGCTTATCAAATGATATATAAAAATCATTGTATACCAAGATTATATATTCCATGCTCTAAAGGTGGAATGAGCCACTTTGGAATTGACTACATGTATAGATCTGTGATCATGGGACTGCATACATATCTGCTGACCTCGTCATAGTGAAAGTTTTACAACACAAGAAGAGGAAATCTAAGATGACCTCACTGCTTAACTCATTCACTCCATTGGAATTTGTAACTTCCAATGGGCATAGCTTAAACCTTTTGACAGAATCAGATTATGTCCTTAAATTTCAAGCAAATCTTCATATCTTTGGAACCATAGGGGTTATGAAAGAAGTATAAATGGCAAACTCTTCAGCACAGGCTATTTTTATAATGATGGTATTCTTTAGGTTTTATGTCTTAAACTGGATTTTTAAGTCATAGTAAGTACAGTAACTATTATGTTTATAATTTTTTTGTAAACAACTTATAATATCTGAGCAACCATTCAAGTTACACACATACTATCAGCAGCATTTTATTCATCTAGCTGAGAGCTTTCATGAGAGGCTAAGGACTTTTGTATGCGATACTTTGTTGTTGAGAAATTTAGAATAATGTGAAAATTATATCTATATAAATTAATATCCTAAAAACAACAGTTAATATCAATTTTGCTGCACTAGACAAAGGTCAAATATTAATGCAGTTGAATTCCCCACTCTGTAAGCTTTACATGTACATAGCATGGTTTTTGAATTATTGATGTAAATATGAACAAGCAATTTTTGATACCAAGAGGTGTCAGTAGGAGTTAACTGCAGATACATCTGGAGGTGTCTCTCAGATATAATGAGTTAATATAGCAGAAGCATTCAAATGTCAAGCAGGAATGGAATGGAAATCAAACCAGAAGTACACAAAAATCAGACAGCAACTGAGTGTGCCAAAAAGCAAAAGAAGCAATATAGGGAGGAAGATAAGATGAGAAGGAAAAAAAGGTGGAAAAGGCCATAAATGTAGTGGCAAGTGTACAGATCTCCTGGAATAGCCCTGCGTTGATCGCAATTTGATGCAGGAATGATTAATGACTGGTTAATAACTGAAACCAAAGGATGAAAGGTAAATAATGGCAGCACGAGATAGAGGACTAGATACACATTGGTTTACAAAGTCCATTGCACATGTGGGAGAAACAAATAAATGTAGGGTTTTGTAAAAAAGGAATTGGAAACAGTCACACATCCTGGTGCTGAGTGTGATATTCTCATTGCAGATGGCCTGTACACCGAAAGGTACAATAATATGGCAAGATTGTTGCATTAGGAACATTGCAAAAACTACAATACAGACATACCTGAATAGCATTAGAAATATGAACCACAAAGCATTATAGAGAATGATGAAATGTACATCACATGGGATTGCCCATTATCAACAATTCAAAAAACAGATTTGAAAAAACAGTTATAGTAGTCCTCGAAAAAAAGAAAAAAGTAGCATCGATCATTGAAATCACTACACCAAGCAATTGCAGACTCTCACATAACAGTGAGACACAGTCATAAAATATCAATATTTGTAGGCAAAAATAGGCGCAATCCGGAAGAAAGACACCCAAACCATTCCAATACTAGTAGGAGCATTGGGTCTCATAAAAAAGATTTTACAGTCATATTTAGATTTGTTACCGATACCTGTTCTGGGTGCACTGCAAGAGCACCTTTGGATAACATTAAAGACTGAAGCAATACTAATTTCATGAACTTTAGTAATACTTTGACTTAGGAACAGGGTTTTCCTATCATGGTATTAGAAACCCAAAAGACTTCAAGAAATTAACTGAGGAGTTTTTCTGAAAACAATCCAATCATGGCACTAGAACAAAAAGGTAATAAAATATAGTCATATGGAACAAAGGATGATTAGCCTCTAAATAAAGCTATAATAGTTGTTAAAAAGTGGAAGAAACTAACTGTGGCATGGATAGAACACAAAAAAAGCATTTCTTATCATCCCACATTCATGGATAAAGGAAAGTTCCAGATGTATAAAATACACCTCCCATAGATGAATTGCATTACAGTGACCATAAAATGGTAGCAAATCACCTTGCAGATGAGCCATGACAAAGGAGAAATTATTATCTCATGGATAAAAATTCAAAGGGAGATATTCTAGGGTGATTCTTTGTCATTGCTAGTGTTTAGTCATGCCTTTAAACCATTAAGCTGTTTGCTTAGATTAGGCTATGGAAACAATTTATCTCACAGAAGCCAATTTTGTTTAAAGACTTTTCATCTACTACTTGTGGATTATTTATTTATTATTGACATTTGATTACCAGGAAAGTCTGAATGCGTAGAAACCCATTTTCAGCATTTTAAGAGCAATAATTGTACAATATTTAAAAATAAAACAAAAACATCAGCAGTTTAAATAATTATAACAAATTAGACATAATATAAAGCATAGATTAAGAATCAATACAAGTTACTCGACAATCTAATATTTATAGAAATTTTAGACAGTCTGCAGAGAAAGTAAAGATAAGTTAGCCTAATACAAACAGGAATCACAATATGAAGTGAAAAAATGGCTTACTGTATATTTATAATGGAAGTCAGGGGAGAGAATTCTATAGAAGTAAGGAAGTAAGCGAAGAAGGGAGAGTAAGGAGGTATAAGGAATAAAAATGAAAAGGACTGCTTTTGCCTCTTCTTAAAAGTACTCAGTTGTGTTTATTCTGCTGCATTTATTATTGCTTGGTAGTAACCAGATTAAATTGTAGCTGTTATTCTAAGCCTTTTGGTTTAAGCATTAGGCTTCAGACCAGTTGTTTTACATTAAGAAGGTTTGTGGACTGCATTGTTGTGGCAGGACAGGTAGCTTACATCCTTCTAAGTTGAGAATTGCAGACTGAAGGCTCAGTGTCTGTTATTCTAAAAGCACATTAGTTCTGGTTTAAGCACTTGGGCTCCAGGCCAGTTATTTCACATTAAGAAGGTTTGTCGTCTGCACTCTTGTGGGAGGAGAGGCTAGATTCTGCCCTTCTGAGCTGGGAATGTCTGGTTAAAGGCTTATTGTGCCTGCTTATTTGATCTGTTTCTTTCTGAAATTTGTGTGCCTTGTTTGCTGTAGCCCAGAAGTTAGTGGTTTATTAACCATTTTGGGCTAATTTCTATCTCTTTCATTTCCGACAAACTTTCAGCTTAAGCACTCAAACCATTAATTTCACAGCCCAGCACTTACTCAAAACTCATAGCAAGCACTAATTAACCCTAGCACTAGACCCCACTATACTGTCCAGAAGGACAAGGCTCTCTATTCGCCCCTACCAGCTAATCAGTAAAACAGCTCACTTTACCTATTTAGGCATGTCCAAAGGGCAGTTTCAGGTGTACTGTCCAGTCCAACTGGTGAATCTGGGCATTTTGAGGCAATGTTACAACTGCTTCATGTACACAGACAACCCTCTCCTCCTACCACCAAACACTAATATATGCGAGGGATGCAATTATACAGCCAAACTGGAGGCAAAGCTCTCTCAACCCAAGACTGGAACTGACAGTCAAGAGGAGAAGGAAAATACTTGCAACACACCACCAGTCTCACACAGACCTACTAAACCAACACTGGCAAATAACACAGATAAATACACAAAAACATACTTGGAGGCTCTAAATAAAAATCTGCAAAAGCAACAGAGACCTCCAAAGCAGACACCCAAGCAACCTCTACACCTCATCACAAACCATGAAACACATACTTCACATAATCAGTGTGCCAGGCAAAATAACATACCCAATACACTAGTAATAGGCGACTCTATAGTCAGGCACACTGATGTCCCACTAACTAGCCTGGACAAGGAGAAGGTTACAGTTAGCTGCCTGTTGGGTGCCAGGATCTGCCACATAACACAAGCACCCAGGTCACTCCAGAACAAGTACAAATATGACTCTGTCATTGTCCATGTTGGTGTGAATAACCTGAGACGTACCTCCCTGGACTACATGAAAAGAGATATGGAAGAGCTCTCTGATCATGTAGCCCAGGCCGGTATAACCCTGACCCTGAGTAGCATCCTGCCCTCAACAAGAATGATGCCGCAGTATAAAGACAAAATGATCAATTTCAACAATTGGCTAAATTTCTGCTGTCATTCAAAGGGGATCCAGTATCCGTCCACCTGGGATGACATACTCGATAAGCCACGTTGCTTCACAAGAGATGGTTTGCACCTATCACCCTTAGGCTTTTGAATACTGGCCAAAGCTTCTGCCACCCCCATAGTGCTTTTTTTTAGGCAAGGCTCAAAAGACAAACCCACCACTGTAAATAGCACAAGTAACAAAAAACTGAGGGTAATGCTACTCAAAGCCAGAAGTCTAAACCTCAAAAATGCATGTACTCGAGGCACTCCTCAGTATGGAAAACATCAATATCTGTGCAGTAACAGAAACCTGGTTTAAGGCTCCTGAGAGCAACCCAGCATTACCAGGCTATAACTCATACCATACTTTTCGGCCACAGAACCCGGACTGAACACAAAAGGTGGGGGTGTATCCATATTCATCAAGGATACCCACACCTCCAGGTTAGTGGCACATCACAATGCCTCAGAGATCATCCATGTGTAACTAACAAAGGGCAAAACTGCAATTCAAATTGTACCTTGCTACAGATCACCCACCATGACCCAGGACCCCCATTCCGCATTTTGGGAGAAACTGGAAAATATGAAGGTCCTACCAAATGCACTAATATTGGGTGATTTCAACTACCCAAACATTAACCGGGAGAACTACTCAAGTACTAACTCCCATGCCCAACACTGTCCAAGCTGCTGAATCCCTTACAAAGGCACTCTATGAGCACCTGCAAGAATGCATGGCTCGTGCTATCCAAAGCAAAACCAAGACTCACTCCTCCAAGAAAAGGAAACCAGTCTAGTGGACCCCTACCATAAACAAGCTGTACAATAGAAGGAGGAAACTAGGACAGAAAAGAGTAAAATCCCAAGAAGGAAAGACATCCCTGATTAGTATCAGCAAGAAACTACAATCCCTCATAAAATCATCAAAGGCTAGCTTTGAAAGAAAAATTGCCAAGGACTCCAAAGATTACAGTAAAGTATTCTTTAGCTATGTCAAGAACCTAAGTGGAAACTCTCAGATCTGCTCTGAATTAGTGCAGAATGGCACAAAATACACTGAGCCGACTGATATTGCCAACATTCTGGCAGACAAGTTTAGTGAAAGATTCACCCCCCCCTGACCCCCTAAAGGGCCCATAACCATACCAGAAGAATGTAGTGCCCTGGCAATCACTGACACACAGATTAAAACAGCCCTATCCAAAAAGCCAAAAATACAGCTTCAATGGGACCAGACCGTGTCCCAGGCTGTGTCTTACATGAGCTCCAAAATGACCTAATCCCTCACCTAAACACACTGTTCAAATTCAGCCTCTCTACAGGCTACGTACCCATAGAGTGGCGCACAGCAACAATTATCCCGCTCCACAAAGGTGGAGCCGCAACGGACCCTGGGAATTATCACCCTATAAGCCTGACTAGCCTGGTCTGCAAGGCTATGGAGCACATCATCATGGAATTCATTAACACAGATATTGGGAACCTCCAAACATTGGACCCTACCCAGTTTGGCTTTGTTAAGGACAGATCATGCCTCCTAAACCTGGTGGACTTCTTTGAGACAGTTACCAAGGCTTTAGATGAGGGAAAGGAGGTCCACAGAGCCTACCTAGACCTCGCAAAGGCTTTCGACACCATTACCGATTCTGGTATTATAGACAAGCTCACCAGCCTGAACATAAACCCCTATGTCACAAGATGGGTTGCCAATTGGCTCACAGATAGAACCCACACGGTGAGAGTTGCAGGCTCTAGGTCCAACTCTAAACCAGTTACAAGTGGCGTCCCCCAGGGCTCAGTCCTGGGACTCCTCCTGTCCAGTATATACTTCTCAGAGGTACAGGCAAGCACAGGAGGACTATGAATGACCAAGTTCACAGACATCTGCAAACTAGGGGCCATAACTGACTCTCCAGCTGATACAGATATCCTCCAGAAGGGTCTCACTAAGACAGATACCCAGTGTCAAAATCATGGCCTCAAGCTGAATGCCAAAAAGTGCATAGTCATCCCCTTTGGAAAAAACAAAGTAACCGCGAACTACCACATATGTGGTACTCCCCTAAATACAGAAAATGTAATAAGGGATCTGGTGACCCAAGTAGATATTAATCTCTCCTTTGATAATCATATTGTCAAGGTGGCTAGAAAATCCTTCTATGTGGCCCACCTAATCACAAAAGGGCTCACATCTAGAACAAAAGAGGTTATTGTGCCACTCTACTCATCACTCATCAGACCCATAATAGAGTACAACACCCCATTTGGGATGTACCTTACAAGACATCTGCAACACCTGAAAAGACCACAAAAGTACCTCATCAAGAGGATTACTGGCCTCAAACATATGCTCTATGCAGCCCGTCTGAAGAGACTCCAGCTGTACTCGGTTGCATACCACTTACTCAGAGGTGATCTCTGTCTGACATACAAGGCCGTGTCCAACCCAGAATTGATGGACATGCTCCAACTAAAAAAAAACAAATCCACCAGAGCCACACACTTTATGGATCTAAACCTCACCACAATGAGAAACAGGACATGCTGGAGGGATAGATTCCTGTCCCAGAGACTCCCCATGCTTTGGAACAGGATTCTGATCTACATTAGGCAGAGCCCCTCACTAACACTCTTTAAGAGAAACCTTGACAAATGGATGGGAAACAGAAAATTTACCCCGGGGATCACTGCAGTGGCTCTGCTGGACAGAGGCACAGGGAACTAATGGCTCTGCTGGACAGAGGCACAGGGAACTAATCTAAGGGGGCGGCGAAAGCCAACACATTCTGGCTAGGCTTATAGATGCCCTCGGGCAGATAGCCTAGTACATACCTATGAACCTATGAACCTAGTTCACATTTAGGGATATCATTTATCCTGGTTTTCAGCAAGAGCACATCCATATTTTAGCTAGGAATTCTTTCAGAGTGGTTTCTTCTCACTTGATCCTTCTCTTTATATTCTTTCTTTTGTTTTGTTTTGTTTTTTTTTTTTGTTGTTTGTTTTGTTTTTTTAATGTACATGCAGTTGCTGTCAAATTTTTGTCTACTTTTGGTTTGATTTCCACTCACACTTGACATCAAAATGCTCAAAAGGCCCATTCCTTCAGAATGAGGAATATATAATCTTGGTATACATTGTTTTTATATATCATATGATAAGCATGAAGCATTTCTCTTATTTTCCTGTCAATCACACCAAAACTGTAAGTAGAACAGGAAGAGCAAATTGACTTATTGCTTGGACTTTATTCCTAGACATCAAGGACATTATCTATATTAGCTTTAGCCTTCTGAAGTATTCTTTACTGAGCGTTATTCTCATTTGTTCATGTTTTTTCCAACTCTTCATCTTTTCCCAAGTATTTATGCACTCCTTCCTGCTCAAGTTCCTTTACATCACATTCCTGTTCTAGACTGATATTTTCTTGTTACTGCAACTTTTCTGATTTAAACATTGCATGTGCACATTTATCAAGACAAAATGACATTCTTATATCATCTGAGAAAGCTGTTACCACTTGTATTTGTTGCTTTCAGCTCATCATCTAATTAACTATCCAGGTTTAGGTCATCCACAAAAAGTAGATGACACATTCTTACACAAGGTTGTTTTCTGGGAGCCAAATTGTAACCAATGCACAATCTGTTAAGTAAACAGCTTAATGGGTTAAGGACAAGACAAAAGAGCAGCAGTGACAGAGTCAACCTGGAATATTCCCCTTTGAATTTTTATCCTTGGGATAATAATTTGTACTTTGTCATAGCTTAACTGCAAAGTGATTTGCCACTGTTTCACGTTCATTGTTATGTAAGGGTATATCATATACATTTGGAAGCAGTTTTTTATCCATGAAAGTGGGGTACTGTCAAATGCTTTTTTTGTAATCTAGCCATGTCATAGTTATATTCTTCTCCATTTTAAAATTCTCTATTAAGGTTTTATTTAACAACAAATGATCCTTAGTTCCATATGACTTTCTTTTGTTACCTTTTGTTCTACTGCCATAATCATTTTTTTTTTATGTGGCTATAAGCTCTTTCAGCATCTGTTCCAGTATACAGCTTGTAGATCATCAGAAGGCAAGTTATTGGTCATTGGTCATTAATTTCTAGGTTGGCTTGCAGGTTCACTCTTAAAGAGGTGCATCATTTTTCTGTTTTTAACCAGGTTGGTGTCCATTTGGGATGCTCATATAAGTAATTCTTACTCAGGGCTAAATCTTTGTGTAAAGATGTTAATACATTTAGCCAAATTGTAGGTACTGTATCTGGGCCTGGGATTTCCAATTAGGAGTTTTTCTTAATTTTGCATCAATGGCGTTATGTCATCCCATTTCATATCTTCTATGTTAGAACTACTTACAGTTCTTTTAAAATTTTCCTTCCATTCAGCATCTTTGTTTTGTTCCACAGGGTCTTCATAAATATTCCTCCAAAATGTATCTATTTCATATTTGTTTGGTGGTGTTTTTATTCCTTTTGCTTTATTTCCCAGTTCTCTATAAAACTTCATTGGGTCAATTCAATCAACTAATTATTTTATACTTTTCCTTTATATGCATCTGCATATCTTCTAAGTTTTTCTTCCTGCATTGATATTTTAGTTTATTATTTGCAATAGTGTATGGTAGATCCTGGCCTGTTTTGATACTGTGCATTGCTTTTACCACGTCTGTCTTTCTAATTACCTCTTACCATTTCTATAATCTTCTAATAGTGATATTTCTTGTCTTAATTGCTCAACTGTTTTCTTTATTCACTTCTTCCATTCTTTTCCCTTATTGCTCTGTTTTTATGGAGTTTATCTGTTATTAATTTAGATGCACAGTAATACATCTTATTTAATTTCTTATATCACAATACTTTATCTTAATAGTCCTAATTAATGTGTTGATCTGTTTTACCAAGCTTCTAAAAATTTGGGTGTAATTTATTTTCTATAATCTATTTCTCATCAATTTTAATATGTCTATCCACCTCTATTAAATCAATCAGTTCTTCCATTAAATAATTTTCTTCAAGACTGAGAGAACCTGTTTTGCTTTTCATTTCCTGTGGGTATGCTACAGAAGCTTACAAAACATCTTCCTGTGGCATATCCTGTTTAGATGCCTCTTGCTTCATCTGCTGCTCCTTCACATGGGAACTCATTGGCCCATCACTCTACAACAGTACCTACATCAGAGTTGCCACTGTTTCCTTCTCCTTTCCTTGTAGTGCAACATCAACTAAATTTGTGTACCAGTCTCCTACAGAGTGTTCCAGACATTCACCATGTGGAAAGTCCTCAGGTGCCTCCTATTCCACTTGTTTCTCCTTAATCCGGTGACTCATTGTTCCATCATGCTGTGACATTACCTGTGTTGAGTCTCTTGCACTAAATCCTTAATTTTGCAGGTAATCCATAACTTCAGGTACTATTTGTTTAACTTCGAAGCTACTGATCTTTGTTTCTACCTTCCCCTTTGTTTTCTTTTTTTGTATTGTGAAATTATTCATATCTGGGTACCTTTGCCTGTATTTCTCTTTAAATATGTTCTGAGCTGCTTTTTTGCATAGATTATTTTGGCTTTCCCCTTTGTATAAATATTGCCTCATACCAGATCTCATTTTCTTTCCCATGTCAATATTTTTTTACTACACCTTTCAAAAATCTCTGAGTTTCATTCTTTATATTTTCACACTTCCTCTGTCGCTTCTTTTTTTCCAGGTGGACCAAAGTTTCTTTATCTATCTAATGTTTTCATGGATCTGTTGTATTAATGAACACAATTTTTTATTTGAAACTTTTGACAGTTTTTCTTGTGCAATTATTTTTTTCCTCTAATTTCTGTCTTACTTTTTCTGAATATCTTCTGTCTGGAAATTTTGGGCTTCTTGCACAATAGTAACAATACATAATGTCTTCATTATTCTCAATAGTCCAATGAGTCATCTTTATGGCCTCTCAGTTTTTGTGGACAACTAGTTCTTCTTCTTCTTCCTTCCACAATTGGGGGGGAGGGGGTAACCTCACTTTAAAAATGTGTCCATGTCCTGAGGATTCTTCTCTGCCATTTTTTTAGTACTGGTAGCGATGTGTACAACGAGATTGGGTACTTTTTTTTATCCTGGGACCTGTGCACCAGTTTTTTTTTTTTTTTTGTTATTTTCTAAGCTCTCTCCATGATAAATTTGTCACTTTGGTGAGATTTTGTGAAAACGTGGTCAAACACATGACGATACTCACCAAGTATTCAGTTCCAGCAATACTCTCATTTTCTTGCTGATTTCTTCTCTCCATTTGGACCCCATAGCCTGAGGAGTCAAAAAAAACAGTTCATTCAGTCCAATATGTCAGTATGCCCAACATGCAGTAGTCTCACAACCCCTTCCAAGTACCTTGTGGGACTTGGCTGGGTCTTCACAATGGCCCTGATCATACGTTGGGTGGCAGCTACTCACACACCATTAGCAGGGTGATGATGTGTCAGTAGGTGACACATTATCCTCAGGTTGATGTTCATAGGTTCATAGGTTCATAGGTGTGTACTAGGCTAATGGCCCTGGAGCCTTTACAGGCCTAGCCCATAGAATTACCCTGGCATTGTGCCACCTGACATTAGTTCCCAGTGCCTCTGTCAAGTAAAGCCACTGGAGTGATCCCTGGGGTGAATTTTCATCAAGATTTCTCTTGAAGAGGGCCAGTGAGGTGCTCTGCTTGACATGTATTGGTAGTCTATTCCATAGCATGGACAGTCTCTGGGTTATGAACCTGTCCTTCCAGCATGTTCTGTTGATTGTGGTAATGAGGTTGAGGTCTCTAGAGTGTGTGATGTGGAGGGATTGGGATTTCTTTAGATGTAGCATTTCTAACAGAGCTGGGTCAGACATGGCTTTGTAAGTCAAGCAAAGATCGCCAATAAGTAGGCGATATGAGACAGAGAATAGTTGAAGTTTTTTGACTCTGTCCATATAGGACAAATGTTTAAAGCCTAGGATCCTCTTTGTGAGGTACTTTTGTGGCCTCTCCACTTTTTGCAGGTGTTTAGTGAGGTACATGCCAAATGGGGCATTGTACTCAATGATTAGCCTAATGAGGGAAGAGTATTTATTTATTTATTTTATTTATTTATTTATTTACATTTGTTGACAGGCTAGTCTAGCTGGATACATATCCCTTTTCAGTAGAGGCCAGAGGAGAAAAGCTCCAACATGAGTGAATTAATACATTCAAAATATTCTAAAAATGACTAGTTTCACATTAAATAATAAGACATGATAAGAAAAAATTAATAAATTGTGAACAATGTAAGGCTTCATTAGAGTAGAAGTAAGAAATAAACAAGTCTTAATGCTTTAGTAGGGTTCATGTGAAGTCAATCAAAATCTAAAGCATTAGAACATTAGCAAAACATTTTAGTAGTGTTGTTCATAAGATATGGGGGGTAATTGTTAAGGAAGCAGGAGAAAAAGAAACAGGGGAGGGGAGAGAAGAAAAGTAGATTCAATCAGGCTTTGAGCAGGGGCAAAGCCAATGTATTTTAAGATGGTCTCTAAGGTGTTTTTTAAAGATTAGAGAGGATGAGAGTGAGGTGAGTGTATTAGGAAGTTTGTTCCAGATTCTACCCACAACATTGGAGAAGAGGGAATCACCTGCTTTGTTATTAGAAGGGTTGCTGGCAATAAGTAGCTTATTAGCTGAGCATAGTGTTGAAAGATTTTTATAAGGGGAGATCAGATTAGTGAGGATGGGAGTATTAGTAGGATGGTGCCGGATTTTTTGTGCAATCACAAGCTGATTGTATTGTAGTTGATTTTGTAGTTCTAACCATTTGAGTTGTTTAAGGCTGAGGCAGTGATGGGTTCTGTATGGAGAACCAGTGGCAAATCTGGTTATGTTATTGTAGCTAGTTTCAAGTTTGGTGAGATTATGCTTTGATAGATTGGTGTAAATGGCAGATGCATAGAATAGGGTGGAAGTAAGATGAGTCTGGGCAATGGATTTCTTAGCTAGTGGTCTAAGGAAGGGTTTTATTCTATACAGGGAGCCTATTTTTTTATTAACATTTTTTATAATATTTTTAACATGGGCATCGAAGCTGAGGTTATGGTCAATAGTTATACCAAGTAGTTGAGCAGTAGAATCAGGGAAAATGCAGGTTCCATTGTCAGAGGTAATAGTGAAGTGGAACTGAGGAGATTTTATGGTGGGAGTAAAGAGTAGTAGCTTAGTTTTCTTGGGGTTAAGAAGAAGGCAGCGTTGGGTGAACCATTTTTCAACTGTGTTAAATACATTTTGTGTAAGGGTGTGGAGAGAGGAAGAAGACTTGGCAGTACAGATAACAGTAGAGTCATCAGCGTATTGTATACAGGTGGATTGTGGAAAAACAGTATGGAGATCATTAATAAAGATGGAGAAAAGAAGAGGGCCTAGGATAGAATCTTGAGGAACTCCAGTGCTCACTGGGAGGTGCGTGGATAGATTACTGTCCCAGAGTACTGATTGTTGTCTATTTTCCAGATAAGATTTGAACCAAAGGATTGCTTGTGGGTCAAGAGATTGGGCTTTTAGCACATTAATAAGTAGGTTGTGATTGACCATATCAAAGGCTTTGGAAAGGTCAATAAATAGAGCAGCTGAGAGACAGTTATTGTTATGATTCCTATTTATGCAATCAGTAAAAGTTAAAAGGGCAGAAGTAGTGCTATGAAAGGGCCTAAATCATTGTTGGCAGTTAGCAAGCAAGTTGTTTTGGAGAAGGTGCTGGACTAGCTGATGGTGAATACATTTTTCCATAATTTTGGCTAGTGGGGAGAGTAGAGCAATAGGACGGCAGTTGGAGATTTCAGTAGATTTACCTCCTTTGTGCAAAGGGATTATATGAGAGAATTTCCATATAGAGGGGATGTAGGCTTCAGAGATGGATCTGTTTATCAGGATAGAAACAGGGTATGCTATGGCTTTGGAGCAATTTGAAGGTATTCTGCTGGGAGGCAATCAGCTGAGAGAGTGCAGGGTTTGAGTTTTTGAAGGAGTTTGCAGATAAGGGAGGTTGGTACAGGTTGCAAATGAAGGTAGGGAAAGGGACTGTTAGTGTGTTGTGTAGGAGTGGGGGTCATGGGAACTAGAGTTTGAGTTAAAGTTTGAATAGCTTCAATGAAGTAATTGTTAAAGGCATTAGCTATTTACAGAGGATTACTACTGGGAATAGAGCAGGGGGAAGGAGTTGTGGCATGTCCTGGTTTGAGAAGTTTATTAATGCCAGACCAGATTTTTTTAGGATTATTAGAGTGTGAATGTTGCAGGTGGGAATAGCAGTTTTTTTTTATCTGAGATTATATCCTTTTTGACAGAATTTCTTAGTTGTTTAAAGTATAGATGATCTACAGAGCTTTTAGAGGTTCTCCATCTTGCCCATATTTTGTTTCGTAGAAACATTTTTTCTTTGGTTTGTTTTTTGAGCCAGGGGGCTATTTTTGTCCTGATTCTGGAGGAGTGGAAAGGAGCATGGTTATTTAGAATTTGAAGGAAAGTAGAATTAAAGTAAGAGATTGCTTCCTCTAGATTAAGTAGTTTTAGAGATGACCAGTCACATGCTTTTAGTTCATTAATAAAGTTCTCAGCTTGGAAGTGTTTTTTAGAATGATAGATGACAAAACTGTTCTTTTTTGGGCTATATTTCTTTTGTTTAGTGATAAAGGTTAAAATGTGATCAATAATGTCATCAGGGAGAGATCCTACCTTATAGGTATCTGGGTGACTATTTATAAGGATCCAGTCAAGAGTAGTTTCTTTGCTACTTGGTTTGCGGAGTCTAGTGGGGAAGTTTATTATTTGATTGAAACCAAATAGATTAATATGGGTGTTAGGGGTGGGGGAATTACATAAGGTCGAGTCTATATTAAAATCGCCTAATACAATTGTTTCTTGTGGTAAATGGGTAGAAAGGCTATTGAGAATGTTTTTTAGGGTGCTAATATTGTTTCCTGGAGGGATGTAAGAGCAGATTATATAGATTGCTTTAGAGCTATTCATTTGGAGTTTGATAGTAAGGGTCTTAGCATTGGTATTTGAGGGTAGTGATACATCATAGAGTGAAACCAGAAGATCAGATTTGAACAAGATAGCTACACTGCCACCTTTTTTTGATGTACGGTCACATCTTAGGATATTATATCCAGGAGGGGTTATTTCTAGGTCATGAGTAGAAGGTTTTAGCCAAGTTTTGTAAGGCAAAGGATATCAAATGGATAAACCTGAAGAAGAGCATGCAATTGACTAATTTTGTTGTTAATGCTACGAATATTAAGATGTGCTATACTGAGGGAGTTCTGGGTTATTAAAGAAGAGGTAGCATTATTAAATGATGGATTCTGTAGGTTGGTATTTGGTGGGGATGGGCCAGGATTGGGATGAATATCTCCACATGTTAGAATGTTTATGGTTTGAATGGATTAAATCTTTAAGTATTTATAGTACTTGGGTGGGGTTAGCTTATTGGGGAGGTAAGAAACATGGGTGTTTCTATGGAACTTGGGAAGCAAATAGGCTGAAGTAGAGATGGTGTTGCTATGAAAAAGGCTGTGGGAATGTGTGATGGGGAGTGTTTGTAGATAGGTTACATTGTGCTTTAGAGTGTAGTGCTCATATGCAGTGAGTGAGTAGGTTAAGGATAGAAGTAAAAATAAGGAAGAGGAAACAAGAAAGTTTTTCAGGGAAGGTTTGAGAGAATAGGCCATTAGGGCAGTGGAATAGAAAGGTTATATACAGACGATAGGAAGCTTAAGTGTAGATAAAAGGTAGGGAGAGATAAATGTAATGGTTTAGAAAGATAGTCAGAAGAAGGGAGAAGGAAGTAGAAGATAAACTAAATAGCTGTAAAAGAAGTGATTATAGTTACTGATTATGTGTAGAGGAGAGTAAGGAGTAAGCTAAGGAGAGAAGTCAGGAGGAGTGGTGTTAGATAAAGAGGTGGAGTAGAGAAGAGGAGGTAGGGGAGGAGTTGAGAATTATATGTTGAGACTGATTGGATAGGTAGTAATGTGGGTGTAACTTGTTAGGTATAAGTGTAACAGCACTGGGGGTGGGTGGGAATTGGGGGTAGGGAGCAGGCTAGAGCAAGTAGTGAAGGAGACAATCAGTGAGCAGAGCAGCCCAGTTAGGGAAGGTAAGCAGGTGAGTAGCTTCAGGTGGAGCAGGTAAAGTTCAAGACAGAAGTATGGAAGGGAAAGATATGTTGTTTACTAGTTAGAGGGTAGAAGGTGGTATGAGAACAGGTAGATGCATAGAGTTAGCAGTTACGGAATGTCTGGACAACCAGACCAGGCAGGAGAACATAGGAAATAAATATAGCAAGGAGTTAAACTAGTAAGAGTGAAAAGAGGGTAAAGGTTGAGGCCTGGTTAGACTGCCACCTAGTGATCTGTGGTGGTATTGCAACAAGTGATTAAGGGCAGAAAAGTAAGAGAGAGACAATGATCTCATTCTTCCTGTATGCAAAACACTTGGTAATGAAATGTGCCACATAGAAGGGCTTTCTGGCCACAGTGGCAATGTGGTGGTCAAAAGGGAGGTTGCTGTCAACCTGTGTTCCCATATCTGTTATAACGCTTTCTGTGTTTAGTGGACTACCATCGATGTGTTAATTCATGGGAACCAGATTTTTCCCAAAGGGGATGATGACACATTTTTTGGCATTGAGCAAAACTGAGTTGGTAAGTTCTCAGAGCACCTCTACTGATACCCTAGTGGCACCTCCCATCCAAGATGGCTAATGAGATTCTGGCATGCCTGCACCTGGGGCTATCACAATACTGTGATCAACCATGTCCTCATTAACCAGTCTACTCTCAGATGGTTTTTATCAGGGGTATGTGTAGGCACACTGAATGTCTCCATAATGTGGAGAGGGGATGTGGGGAGTTTGCTCCAGACTTTGCCAGCTCACCCCTGCCACAATCATCATCAGAAGATAAGGATCCCCCAATATCAGATGGAGAAAGGTCCACATTGCTGGTGCCAAACAATACCTCACCTGTGAACACACCAAAAATTGACAATAAAAATGCCCAAATACTACAACCACACATGCAAGTGCTATAATTTAATTTATTACTAAGCATGAATAATACACATAAGTATGGCCATAGCATGTGCAGGTGGCTCAGTGCCAGGTGTACATGGATGAAATAGGTGAGACAGTTATTATAAGCATCTGTGTGACTTTCAATTGCAAACCTGGATGTAAACAGATTTGAATGACATACCTGGGGCATCACAAGTGGAAATTCACTGAGGCTTCTCTATCTCTGCCTCGACATCCAGCACCACACTGTGAAACTCTGAGGACCTGCCTGCAGTCCTGAGTGATATCACAAAGTCCTCCATCTCAGTAAGTGGTGGTAGGGCAGACAGTCCACAACCAATAGCCTGCCACTCCTATGCCATGGCCCCTGCTCTGACCTTGGCCTTGTGAATCTTATCAGTGACCCTTTTTCAGACCATTTCATATGTAGGGCCCCAGCCATCAACAGTATGTACATCCTTGGCCACCTGCCACTAGAGACAGTCAAAGAAGGGCTTTATAAAGGTGTGTGTATGAAGGAGCCATCCACCATGGAGACAGAAGGCTATAGTATTCTGACCTTCAGAAAAATGAAGCTTTCATGGGGATGTACCCTTAGCAGCCTTAGGAACCATATCCCTGTTGCAATGGAATAAAAAACGGATATCACAACCCAGTTTGCTACAATGGTAATACACATGATTTGACAGTTATAGAAGAATATAGCAATATGCATTTATTAAATAACATACTCTAGTCTAAAACAAACACACCTGCACCCTAAAAAATACAGGTTCCACTCCATAAAAATTAGCATAGCTGTAACCTATACAAATAGAGCCAGCAATATAAAGTCCTGATGCATCGCCACCCCCACAACAAAAAAAGGCAAAAAAGAATAACAGATACATGAATGTCCACCTATTAAGCATACAACCTCATAAGCATTGGAACATATGAAATGGAACACAACCTAAACTCGCATCGACAACAATTTTACACATATGTTCACTTGCCAGTCATCAAAGTGGCACATGTCAAAAGCCATACCTCTCCACAAAATAAACTTTTAAACTGTTTGGTAGGCTACTAAAAAGTATTTATACGTGTGTGTGTGTGTGTGTGTGTGTGTGTGTGTGTGTGTGTGTGTGTGTGTGTGTGTGTGTGTGTGTGTGTGCGTGTGTGCATGTGTGTGTGTGTTGCCCTGAGCCCACCAAATACATTTCTGATGACTTTAACAGATTATAGCGAATAAATGCAGCTGGAAAGCATAAAGAAATAAATATGAACATTGTACAAATGCACAGTTGTATGCAATAAGACACACCCTGCTATATTTCTGAAGGAAGCCGTCCTACTTCTGGAGCAAAAGTGTGTAATCAAGTTTGGTTTGGCAGCACAAAGGGAAAAATGTAATCTTCCATAGTAAAATGGAAGATTCCTATTCCATGTCATGCTTATAAAGCATAATTACACCCCTCTAGGCAAGTCAAATATATTAATCTGTCCTCAGCTCATTACACTTTATGTATCATTCAATTTATGTAATGAGCAAGTGGGGTAAACATTGTGTTGGAGTCTACACAATGAAGGACACATTCTCAGGAGCACAAGAATGCAGATTAATCCTTTGGCAATTGAATGCCTTTTAAGTGTGCCTCATTATGGTACCAGTCAGACAATAATGCATTAAGGATACAAGGTCATCAGAATCATATGACTGAACATTGATCCACATATTGGCCATGTCATCTAAAATGTATAAGAGGTGGCTGTGCAAACATCCTAGACACAGGGTGAAGCTTCCTAATAATGTGAATGATGTCTCTAACAACATGAATGAGGATTGACTGTTAAGCATGTATTCAAATTATTAAACAATGGAGTACATTCAAATTATTAAACAATGGGAGTACAGTTATACTATGCTTTAAGACAGTGAGTGAACAAAGGTAAAACAGTCAATACTTTGCACAAATGTAATGATTAAGTCTGTCCTGCACAAAGTGTTTGCATATTCATCTTTCTTTTTAACTTCATATTCATCCTCTAGCCACAGTATCACAATTTTGATGTGTGGCAAAAATAACAGTGAAAAAAGCATGCAAACATAAGTGTAGTGCATCATAATTTACTATTGCAGAAGCACAATGAATTGAACTTGTAACCAACTGCTTTTTTTGTTAAGTGTTTATGTGGCACAACATTAACGTGTTCAAATCCTGTGAAAGTGCTCTCTTTCTCAAGTTCTGAAAAATGTGTATACATTTTAATTGTAATAACTCCCAAACTTGACACTTGCCTAAAAATTATTTTATTCATGCAATTTTCATACAGTGTACAAAGTTTGGCATTGTGCATTGGTGGTGGTCATCGATGCTCCTTAGGGAATAATACTTCCCAATCTCAACAAAAACTCAAACGAAAATTATGCATGCACAAAGACTTAACCATTAGTTATGCAAACAAAAATAATGTTTTTGCATGCCAGTTAGCATAGTGAACCTTTGTAAAGTCAGAAAAATAATTTCCCTGTAATTTTCTTAATGGTTGAAAGTGTTAATAATGGTCGTACTTCATTATAGAGTAATAGGTGCAGAGGTTGAATCCACATAAGGGATAGTATAGCTCAGTTGTATTTTGTGACATCATACAATGTGATCATTTGGTTTGTACATTATAATGTATTCTACTGCTATCTAAATGCCTTCCAGGAACATATAATTGTTTAACTTGCATTAATACCTTGTATGGCTGATTGCTACATTTTATGGTTATGTGTCACATTAGTGCATTATTACTTTGTATGGACATGCTGTGCCTTCTTACACACCCAGCCAGTCTGCATCAGTTCACATAACTGCTTTGAGATAGCCATAGCATAGGTACATTATGAGCATTGCAAGTAAATAAACCAGTCAATACGTTGATTTTGGCTTTCAGCGCTCAGAGTCCGACTTCACTATATAATCTGTTACTGAGATGTGTTTGGTCTAAAAAGAATGATTGTGTCGGCACTTCATTATATAGTGTTTGGAGTGTATTGACGTTATAACAGAAAAGACAAATGTATTCACATAAAATACATTGATGCATATCAACACAGGGATTTGAGTCCGCAAAGTATACTTCCAACTTCAAAATGTTACATCTTCTAGTCTCACATTTACTCATTAGTTGATGCTGAATTTATAATTTATTAGTGTGGCCAGTATGCATGATATTGTGACATATGTATCTCTCAGAGGGGTCACCTCACTAACAATAATAACCCATGTCAGTGCATATGCTGTAGAGTGAAAGCACATTTCCAAAGAGAAAACAGAAGTACAAAGTAAACAGATAGCTGAATATGGAAAACAAATCACAAAAGCTTTTAAAATATGTACTCATACAGTGTCATATTGGAATAAGGGACATATGATTTGAATATGCTTTGGTTCACATCCCCACACTTGCAGTATGTATGGCACTGCCCTCTGTAGTTGCCTCTCCCTAAAATAATAATTATGTCAGTTAAAACACAAGGCATATCTCACACACACACACACACACACACACACACACACACACACACACACACACACACACACACACACACACACACACACACACACACACACACACACACACACACACACACACACACACACACACACACACACACACACACACACGGAGTCTTCTGCAATAATACTACCATTTTTATGGGCATTCTTTCTGCATCAGCTGACATAGAGCAGTGTGTCAACGGAAAAATAACTTCAAAATGATCAACACATGGCGGGTCCAGGTTAAGGTACATTAATCTTGCAGCAAGGAGACAAAAACGTGCTAATATAGAGTTTGTCTAACTAGAATCAGGAAGTGAAACTACTTTTATACATTTCTTACAAGGTATTGCCTACTAGACCGACATAATAAATCACAAGGTCTTTCAATATTATTTCACAGCAGCTGTTTGTCCATGATTTTCTGCTGGCATATCAAGTTTACAAAAAAACTTCCTAAGAAAAACAACGTGGCCTTGACGACCACCGGTCAGATACAACTTTTACTATGCAATGTTACCATTCAAGGTACTATGGCTAATTCCAGCACAAAGCAAGTACAGATTACAGTTCATTTCTTTACGCAGTCTTTTGTCTGATGTATCTCTTCTTTTCCGCAGCTGTGCATGTTCTCATAACACGAACAGGGCTGATTGTTCATATTCAATCACATTATAGAAAACAGTATTGTTCTATTCATTCACTATTCATTCATTTTCCTGACCTAGCAGATAATCACCTGCTTCCCAGTACATTTCCAAAAGGCATAAACATGAATTTTGCTGTGCTAGCAAATGCTAGGTCAGAGAGTATCTTGCAGTTTCAGAAAGCATACTGCAGTTTGAAAAAGCATCTTATAATTTCATACAGAATTGAGCTGTACATAAAATAGATTGAAATGTGTTAACCCTTTTAGCTTCTAATAAGCACTAAACATATACATTAATACATATTCTTCTAACACAGTGTTGCAGTTACTGTCCAGCAATGGAGGGAGAGAAATGGTAGTTCTCATTTCATGACAAATACTGATAAATATCCTACACGTTTTCAAAGACTTTGCCATTGGCTTCACACTCGGGCTTGGCAGCATTGCACATAATCTTTCAATAAATAAATGCAATTAATGGGGGAAGAAAGTATTCCATGAAAAAGCATTTGTGTCTCAACTTATTAATGCAATGAAGATGGACCATGTAATGCAACAGTGAGAGTGCTGTCATCATCATCTTCTTTCGGCTGTTCCCGTTAGGGGTCGCCACAGCGGATCTTCTGATTCCATTTCTTCCTGTCCTCTGCATCATGCTCTTTCACACCAACCGCCTGCATGTCCTCTCTCACCACATCCATAAACCTCATCTTAGGCCTTCCTCTTTTCCAATGACCTGGCAGCTCCATCTGTAGCATCCTTTTCCCAATATCCCCAGCATCCCTCCTCAGCACATGTCCAAACCCATGCAATCTCACCTCTCTTGCTTTTTCTCCAAACTGTCCAACCTGAGCTGACCCTCTAATATACTGATTCCTAATAATGTCCATCCTAGTCACACCCAGTGCAAATCTTAACATCTTTAACTCTGCCACATCCAGCTCTGACTCCTGCCTTTTCGCCAATGCCACCGTCTCTAATCCATATAACATAGCTGGTCTCACTACCCTCTTGTAGACCTTCCTTTTCACTCTTACTGGTACCTATCTGTCATAAATCACTCCTGACACTCTTCTCCACCCATTCCACCCTGTCTGTACTCTCTTTTTCACCTCTCTTCCACACTCACTATTACTCTGAACTGTTGATCCCAAGTACTTAAACTCATCCACCTTTATCAACTCTACTCCCTGCATCCTCACCATTCCCCTACCCTCCCTCACATTTACACACATATAGTCTGTTTTAGCCCTGCTGACCTTCATTCCTCTCCTCTCTAAAGCATATCTCCACCTCTCCAGGGTCTCCTCAACCTAGTCCCTACTCTCACTACATATCACAATGTCATCTGCAAACATCATAGTCCACGGGGCCTCCTGTCTGATCTCATCTGTCAACCTGTCCATCACTACTGCAAATAAGAACGGGCTCAGAGCTGATCCTTGATGTAATCCCACCTCCACCTTAAACGTATCTGTCACTCCCACCGCAGTCCTAACCAATGTCACACTACCCTCGTACATATCCTGTATCACTCTTACATACTTCTCTGCCACTCCCAACTTCCTCATACAATACCACAACTCTTCTCTAGGCACCCTGTCATATGTTTTCGCTAAGTCCACAAAGACACAATGCAACTCTTTCTGACCTTCTTTGTATTTCTCCAACAACACTCTCAGAGCAAATATTGCATCTGTAGTGCTCTTTTCTGGGATGAAACTATACTGCAGATCACTAATCATCACCTCCCTTCTTAACCTAGCTTCCACTACTCTTTCCCATAACTTCAAGTTGTGACTGATCAATTTTATCCCACTGCAGTTACTGCAGCTCTGCACATCACCCTTATTCTTAAAGATAGTTACCAAAACACTTTTTCTCCACTCATCAGGCATCCTCTGACTTTCCAAAATTTCATTAAACAATCTGGTTAAAAATTCCACTGCCGTTTCACCTAAGCACCTCCATGCTTCCACTGGTGTGTCATCTGGGCCAACAGCCTTTATATTCTTCATCTTCTTCATAGCTGACCTTACTTCCTCCTTGCTAATCTGTTTCACTTCCTGATTCACTATCCCTACCTCATCCAACCTTCTTTCTCTCTCATTCTCTTCATTCATCAGCCCTTCAAAGTACTCTTTCCATCTACTCAACACACTCTCCTCACTTGTGAGTATGTTTCCCTCACTGTCCTTTATCACCCTTATCTGCTGCACATCTTTCCCAGCTCTGTCCCTCTGTCTAGCCAATTGGTACAGGTCCTTTTCTCCCTCTTTAGTGTCCAATCTCTCATACAACTCTCCATATGCCTTATCCTTAGCCTTCGCCACCTCTCTCGTTGCCATGCCTCTCATCGCCTTATACGCATGTCTACTTTCTTCATCTCTTTGGCAATCTCACTTCTTCTTCGCCAGCCTCTTCCTCTGTATACTCACCTGTACTTCCTCATTCCACCACCAGGTCTCCTTGTCCTCCTTCCTCTGTCCAGATGTGACACCAAGCACCTTTCTAGCAGTCTCCCTTACTAGTTCTGCTGTAGTTTCCCATCTATTCGGTAGCTCTTCACTGCCTCCCAGTTCCTGTCTTAACTCTTCCCTGAACTCCACCTCATAATCACCCTTTTTAACTTCCACCATTCAACAGTGAGAGTGCTGTAATGCAGTGAATTAGTCATCTGACTATTATACTAGTCTGCAGATGTAGTACATTTAAACGGAATGATGTTACAGACATGAGAAGAAAAAATATACATGCATGATAGATATGATGCCATATGCACATTACTACCAGATATGCTACACATTTTACGATGCACATAACTTTACACTGTGTAATGCATGTTAATTCTCTGTCATGTACATATTTGCATTCCTCAACTTTCGTACTTATAACGCAAGTTCTTCCATGACTTTACTAGTTAATATAGACAGTTCTGCTGCCAATCTGTTATTTCACCAGAGGTTCAATTCCAGTGTGCTGAACGTAATCAATTATAAAACTATTTTAGCTTCTAAACAATCCTCATTCCAAGCCTGAAAAATTCTGGCAATCAGTAAATAAGCTACTGCATCCTGGGAGGCCTTCAACCCCAAATCCATACCCTAATTGCTCTCCCACTGATACAGCCTCCCTACGTAATAACTTCTTCATTGATTCCATTCACAACTTAACCAAAAAATAGCACCACTACCATCCCACTCTCCCCCAATCACCACACAACCCCTTTCTCTCTCTTAAACCCATCCCTACATCTTATATCAGGTCACTTTTCTGCAAACGGAAGACATGCTGTCCATCTGCTGATAACCTGCCTCCTCATTTCCTAAAGCTGGCTGCCAGTGCCATTGCCTATCCCATCTCCCTCTTAAACAACAGGTCAGTTAAGGAAAACACTGCTCTTAGTATCTTGAAGAAATCCTATGTCATATCCTTAAACAAAGGCAACAACTCGACTGAGCCCTCTAATTTCAGACCTATTGCCATTCTGTCTCCTCTCTCAAAAAATGTAGAAAAATGTATTCATAAGCAGTTTCTCCACTAGCTCTTGCAAGAAAATCTTCTTACTCCTACACAACATAGCTTCCATCCAAAGCACAGTACATCCACTGCTCTTATACCTTTCACAAATTCCACTGCAATCTCCCATGACAAGAAAAAACTAATCTCCTGCCTGTTTCTCGACCTCTCCAAAGCCTTTGACACTGTCTCTCACCATCTGCTTCTACCCAGACTTTCCACACTCAATTTCTCAGACTTTGTTCTGTCTTGGTTGTCTAGTTATCTCTCTAACAGACTCCAGGCTGTTAAATCGCAATCCAACCTCTCTCCTTTCCTACTTGTCTAAACTGGGGTACCTCAAGGCTCCATCCTCAAACCCCTATTAATCAATATCTTCACTGATGACCTATACTCTTCCTGCCCACTCTTGTGTGCAATACAATATGCAGACGATTCTGTCATCATCTCCACCTCTGACAATATTACTCATCTGCACACCCT